>NW_002987105.1:486225-502311 GCF_000006295.1 Pediculus humanus corporis
TTAATCGCGAATGAAATTAAAATAATTATTATTATTCCCGTTTCATTTTACATTACGACGCATCATCGAATCGACGCAATAAAAATGACGTCATTAATTTGTTCGTTTGTTTGTTTTCGTTCACTATAATCGTTACTGTAGTCATTTAAAGTTTATAATTATTTCATTCATCACGTTTTCAATTTAAAATAAAAAAAAACATTTCGATTTTCAAAACTAATATTAATAACAATTATAGTAAAAAAATTTTAACATTTATTTTATTATGTTGGCAACCTTGAATCGGTGGCGGGTTCGATTTGGAGTAATTTAAAAAAAAAAAAAACAAAAACGTTTAATACGATTTCACATTTTAATAAATAAATAATAGTTTCAAGGGGTTGCGTGTGCGCGTACGCGCGTGATAAAAACTTGTTATCACGCGTGCGAATATTATCATCATCATTATTATTATTATTATTATTATAAAAAAAAATAGAAAAAATTAATTTTTTTTTAAAAAAACTTTTTCTTTTTTTTTTTTTTCAGTACGTTTGTATTAAATTTAACAAACAAATAAATTAATTAACATTTTCTTTTTCTCTCTCTTTCTCTTTCTCTCTCTTTTTTCTTTTCCTCACCTTTTTAAATAAAAGAAAATTTTTTTTCTTTTTTTTGTTCTATGCAATTAGTAAATGAGGGTTTGTTATAAAATTTATAATTTTTTAGTAAAAAAGATAAAAACAAAACAAATAAAAAAAAAAAAAAAAGAAAGAAAGGAAAATTTTTTTTTTTTGGAACGTTAAAAACTTTAAAAAAAAAATTTCATGCTGGTTAATTATTATTATTATTATTATTATTTTTAGTTTAATATTTTTTGTTTTTTGAGTTATTTATGAGAAAAATAATAATAATAATAAAAAACATCAAATTTTATATTTATAAATATATATAATAAGTAATATTTTTTAATGATAACGACGACGACGACGACGACGATGATGAAAAACACGATGTAATTATTATTATTATTATTATTATTATTGAAACGTAATTAAAATTAATTGAAAAACGTTAAATTTTATTACGAACGTCGTTTTAAACAAACGACAAACGAGTAATAAAAAAAATTATTAATTATGTATATATACATAAATAAATAAAGGAAACAAACGAATTTTTCACGTTCGAACGTTATAAAAACGTTTTTTTATTTATTATTATTTTTTATTACCGTCGATCTTTTTTTTCTTTTTTTTTCCATTATTAACGTATGAATTTATCACGTGACAAAATATTTAAAAAAATTTCCTTCGTCGACTGTAAAAAAAAAACCGGAAATGAGAAAATTTTTTTTTCCGCAAGGGAAAAAAAAATTTGTCACGAAACTCTACTCGAAGAAAGTCAAAAATAAACTCATCCGCTTATTATTATTATTATTATTATTATTATTATTATTATTATTATCGTTGTTATTAATTTTATTTTATCCCATTATTTATTTACCTTAAAAACCTGATATTACGTTTTAAAAAAAAAAAAAAATGGCGTCGATACGAAAATGGTAGAAATAAATAAAATTGTAATAAAAGTCTTTTTTTCAATCTGATTCCTATAAAATTTAAATTAAAAAGGAAAAAACTCGAACGTAACATTATCATTATCATTATTATTATTGTGTAGTTACATATTATTGTTACGCAAACAATCATAAATAAGTTCGATTAATAACATTATTATTATTATTAGAAATACGTTTTAGCAAAGAAGACGTTAAATAATAATAATAATGTGAAAATTATTATTAATTATTTTATTAACAAATATAAATAAATAATTAATTTTTTTTTTTTTCCCGTCTGTGGATTTATTTAATAACTGGCGACGACGCCATTGAGTGATAACAATACTGATAAAGAAATAAATAAGTTAATAAATAAATAAATGAATTAATAACCGGAAATGAATCGTAACTCGTTTGCAAAAAAAGAAAAAAGTGACGGGATTTGAAAGAAAAAAACGAAGATTAAATAATTTTTTTATTTTTATTGTCAAAACGACGTGGGAAAAGATGTAACGGTCGAAATACGATTGTTATTTACACGTTAAATCATTTAATTAAATATAAAAATTGAAAGTAGTCTGATTAGTTTAAATTGAATAACGGTCGAAAAAATAAAAAAGTTTTAAATTAATTATTTAAAAAAAAAAAAAAACAGAAAAACATTCGTTAAATAATTTATTTTATAAATTTTAAAAACGTTATTATTTAATTTACACTCCTGCCACGTTTAATTTTTTTTTTTTTATTCGTTCGTTAAGAATTAGAAAAGGGTTAAAATTAAATTAAAAAAAAAAAAAAAAAAAAAAACGAAATAATTTTTTTTTTTCTAGAATTTTTTTAAAAAAGGAAACCGAAACGAACCGGAATTAATGTTTAAAATATAAACAAAGTGAAATTTATAACTACGTCATTTGTGACGATGGAAAAGTGACGATGAACGTGAGGAAATTTACGATTATCGATTATCGATCGATTCGATAATCGAAAAATCGAAACGACTTATGTTATTTTTATTTAAAAAAATATGTTTTCGTATAGGAGATGGAAAACTCTCCATTATTATAACGTTAATTGTTTTTTTCTTTCTTATTTCTTTCTCTCTCTCTCTCACTTACTTCTTCTTCTTATAGACATCATCTTTTTTCTTTCTCTCTCTTTATTAACTTTTCATAAACCTTATTTTTCTTTTTTTTATCGACTGAAAAGTCGCGTTTCTGTGAAACAAAAAGAAAATGTCTAAATAACGTCCCCCCCCCCCGGAAAATTAATTCGTGACTCAATTTTTATAAATTTTGACAGATTTTTAGTTTTCCTTTCGTTTTTTAGTATTATTATTATTATTATTATTATTATTATTTCCCTTGTTTTTTTAGTTAAAAGGGAAGGTAATTTCTTATTTATTACTTTTTTCCATTCGTTTTAATTTCGGTTATTATTCCCCTTGTAATAATAATAATAATAATAAAATAAGTAATAATAATACGTTTGATGTTATAAAAAAGAAAAGAAAAAAAACATTATCATTATCATTATTATCATCATTATTATTATTTAAACGTGAAAATGAATTTTTTAATAATGATTACTACGATGATGATGATAATGTATTAATTTTGTTTTTTTATTAAACATATTTCTTATTTTAAACTTTTTAGTAAAGTTTGTTTTTGTTGTTGTTTTGTTTTGTTTTGTTTGTTTGTTTGTTGCCAAAGGAGAGGTGAGGGGGGTGAAAAGTTAATAAAAAATTTATAAAATTCGGATACGTATTTAAATTTTTTACACTTGTTAGATTGTATATTTTTACTACGGAAGGAGGGGGTGAAAGGGGGAAAAGGAAGGAAGAGAGAGGGAGGGAGGAAGGAAAGAAAACTTTAATAAAACATAAATTAAAATGTAAAACTTTCAAAAATTTTAGTAATATTATCCTTAAAGTCTATAATAAATTATTACTCGACCTGTGTAACTCTTTTAACTTTTTTTTTTTTTTTTTTGTTAATTTTATTAAAGAAATTTTATTTAAATAAAAACATTCGCGAACATTTCAATAAAAACAAACAAAAATATGCCGGATATGGCGTAATTAAAAATTTTTTAGCGGGGACCAAGTTAAAAATAATTCAATTCGTTTAGAAAAATTTTATTATTATTATTATTATTACTTTTAATATTTTACGTAGATATTATAAATTACGGTTACGTAATAATTTTATGTCCCGTTAAAATTACCATACGTAACACATTAAAAAAAAAAAAAAACGGAAACAAAGAAAGTTTTGTATTATTATTATTATATTTTAAACAATAACTAAAAAAAAAAAAAAAAAAAAAAATTTTTTTAACTTTAAATTTTCATTACTACGTGTTGCCAAGTTTACACGTAATAATTTTTTTAATTTTATGATTAATTACCATTTTTAATTACCCGGTAATAAAAAAAACAAAATGACATCGACAGTAATTTTTTAAAAAATAAACGAAAAAAAAGGAAAATTTTTTTTTCAAAATGTGTTCAAAATTTGCCTAAACGTTATTTAACGGGCGTTTTAATTGATTTCATATTTATTTATCAATTTGATTTCCCTTCCCCCCATAATTTTATGATAACCGTTTTTGTGTGTTAAATATTATTTTAAAAAGGCGTGAAAAAATTTTGTAATAATAATAACAAGGACGTCCTTTGATTTTTTTTTTATTTTGCTAGAAGTCAAAACAATAAATAAAACAAGAAATGTATTGTGATGAAAAAAAAAAATTTTCCGGTTCAAAACTATTATCTAATAAATATATATAAATGTATCGCAAGTTTTTTAAAAACTCGCTTGTGAAAATTATGTAATTTTTATCTACTTCACGTTTACCTTAATAAATATTTTTATTATTAAGTGAACCAACCCCTGAGGGTAAAACAAAAATTAATACCGAAAATTATAAAAAGTTTATTGATCTGTTTTTATTTTAATTGAATTCGTTAACGTTCGATTCTTACATCGTAAATTTATACTCTATTGAATTGTTTATATGCAAACGTCTTCTTTAAAAATCGATTTGACCCCAAAAAGGAAAAGAAAAATAAAAATTTCTAAACGCGAAACCGAGTAAATAAAATATTTGGTGCATTTTTTTGATACCTCGAGCCGTTAAATGTAAAAAAAAAAAAAAAAAAAAAAAAGATTGCAGGTTAAGAGAGAATATAAAAGTGACAGTTAAGAGAAAGTTGTAAGACTATCGTAACTAAAAATCTTTTCTTTTTAAAAAGAAGGTACACTGAAAAACAGGTTCGATAAGAAGAAGAGCATGTCTATTATCGCGCGGATTAAAATAAAAATAAAAAAAATTAAATAATTCGTAAAAGTTTTTTTTTTTTTTTTATTTAAATCGAAACATTTTTAAATATTTTTTTTTTTTACATTTATTAAACGACGCGTCATATTGTTTAATTAATTACATCAATTAAAAATTTTTTAAATGGAAAATATTTTAAATATATTTAATAAAATTATAAAACATCGCGTAAATTAAAGTGATTCGTAATGGAAAATGGCGACGATTTTTTTTTCCTAAACAAAAAAAAAAAGTTTTATTACATAAAAAAAAAAAAAAAAAAACGTTATTGTGTAACGACTTTCATCGATTTAATTGAATTTAACTTCCCGCTGTGAATTTGTCACATGTGTCGTAAACAAAAAGACACCAAAGTGTAAATTAAAAAATCTAAAAAAATACGATTGAAAACATTTTTTTTTTTTATTTAATGAAATGGACAACGTGATGTTTAATAGACACGCTTTCACTTTTAGGAACGTACAAAATATAAATTCGGCTATGTCATATCACACGAAGAAGGAAGCACACAAGCACATTTAGAAACGAGAGATGGAGATATGGCTTTAGGAAGATATTACGTTAATTTACCAAATGGCAGCGGTCAAAAAGTAACTTATTTGGCCGATGACGTCGGATATCACACCGGAGTAAGTTACAATAGTAAATCAAACACGGCATCAAGTAAAACTCATATTGCGATGGGACATAAAGCGATTGCCACATTATCCAATTTCGTAAGCTCGTCATAAAACTATTTTCCCCCCCGAAAATAAAAAGAAACAGCGGATTGAAACGAAATTTTTTTTTTAGGATGGACCTAACACTCGTCCGCCTCTTGTTGCAAATACCGTAACACCAATAGTTACCAAAATTGCTAAAGGACTCGTTAGTACAGTGACACAAGCTCCGGTGATATTTACCAATCCCGATCAAACGGTTACCAAAGGTAAGATAATCATTTTAAATTAAAATTACTTTTCTTTTTTTGTTTTGTTAACGGAAAATTTTTTTTTTTAGGATTCTACATAGTTAAAGAATCAACGGATTTACCGTTGAAAACGGTTAAAAATAAATATGATTCGTTGCCGAATAAAATTTATCAGGCGACAAATTCAAAACAACATTTGAAAGTGTCAACCGCAACGGAAAAACCTGACGAAGACCAAGACAAATCGGGAGTTATGGAAGTGAAAAAATATTTAGCGGTCGCAGAACCGAGTTCGAATTTTTACGAAAATGTAAATAAAAAATTAAATTCGAATAAAATTCATCGTAATGAATCTTACGTAGCTGAAAAAAGCATCGAGAAAACGTTATTCACGGATGCCGACGCACAAATAATATCAAACATTCAAAAACATGCCGAAGGTATAATAATGAAAGATTTGAAAAAACAAGGAGGAGGTAGAAATTTAAATATTGATATTTCGACAAATCAACAAACAAGTGTTACGCCAAAAGCGATAACAATGCAACCGATAATTGTTACCGGACAAAAGAATATTAAAATACTTAATAATAATAATAATAATAATAGTTTCCGCCCGCGTTTTTCATCCCAGTTACAAAAATTAACTAAAAACATTCATCCGGCATCGATAAACGCTCTTAAAATAAACGATAATAATAAAAATAACAATGAATTATTATTATTAGAAAAATCGAGTTCGTTTGATTCATCATCGACAACATCGGACCCACCATCATCATTTATCAACGTCTCGAAAGTTCCACATCAATTAATTGATGCCAAGTCCACAAATTCAAATTCAAAAAATAATTCCACCATTCCGGATTGTGAATCTAATTTATGTGTTCAAGACAACAATCGAGCGTTTTCCGATAATTTGGTTTTTATAAAGCCAGAAAAAGATATTACATTAAATTCTGGTTCAAATGCAAATAAACTTACTCATACTTTTTATCCGCAAAATCAACTTAAAGAAGAAAGACATTATGTCACAACGATTGACGTACAAAAAGGAATCGCCATTGATGTACAACAAAACGAAGATGGTTCCATACATTTAGCATCTAATTTTCCATTTAAAAAACTTCAAAATTACCACAGGCAATATTCAAATCCGCAAAATGTTTTCAATTCGGTTACTCCGTCGCCGATTTTAAAAGTTACCAGCAGCACGCCGACGAAAACATTTTTTTCAAGCACTCCGAAATTTAATACTTATTCGACAATAAAAACGGGTTTGCATTCACCACCGGTTTTGAATAGAATTCCATCGAAAATTTATCATCAAGCATTGGAAAAACCATCGAAAGAAAATTTAAAAGTATTCGACAACAATTTTCCACAAGTTAAAAATCTCGAAACCATGATAAAACTACACGAATCGATGACTCAAGAAATTTATCCGAACGATAAGAGAAAAAGTTCTGTCGATGAAGAAAGAAGAGAATATTTTGAAAATTTAAAAAAAGTAGAAGAAGTCAAAAGACAAAATTCGAAACCTTTTCTTCCTCATCCGTTACAATCGAATATAATAATAAAATCGACAACTGAATTTCCCGCTCCAAACGTTGAAGTTAATTCCGTGGAAACTCCGGTAGTGGCGAATCCGGTAAAATTTGGTCAAATACAAATTAATCCAGGAGTCACACCGGTGTATACAAATTACGTGACTGAAATTCCTGTTTTGTTAACTCCTAATGGACATTTACAACCGAACGAAAACGAAAAAACGAATCAACAACAGGAAGAAGAAGTGACGAAAATCGGAAGTTTAACAAATTACTTCGATGGCACTTCATTACGTAATGTATTTGTCAATACGCCTGAACAAACTACTTCTTCGGATCAAAATCAAGAAAAAAGCGATTCGTTAAACACGGTACAAATCAATCCGTTAAACGTAGAGCCGCGGTACGCTCCGTCAGAAGCAGAAGAAAAAATTGAACAGGTACAACCCTTAGCTCTTACCCAAGGACAAATAAACGCATTACATTTAAATCTTCAACCGAGTTTCCCAAATCAACAAAAAGGCTTTGTCATGACTCCACTCGTTTCTCTAGATTATAATAAACCGTTCAGGTTCGAACAACCTTTATCATTGATACCCGTACAAATACCAGCAGGTACGGAACAAAAAAAAGTTACCGCCGTTTATCAATTTCCTCAAGAATACCATCTTCCATCACCAATACAACTTTTACAACCATCAGAACACTCGTACGTTAACATACCATCAGTACCTAAAAATAATTTTCAAATAAATTTACCACAAAGAGTGACAAATAAATTAAGAGTACAACCGTTAAAACCGAGTCCTCCAGACGAAGAAACTCAAGGAGTAGGCAATCAATCACCACCACCCCCACCACCACCATCTTCTTTGCAACCACTATTTCAACCACAAACATCACTCCCTCCCCAGACTCATTTTCAACAGCAACCTTCTCCCCTTTTTCAATATCAACAACAAACGTTACTTCCTCAATCTCAATTTCACCAACCGTCAGCTTACTTTTTCCCCAATTTCTTGGGTAGTAATTTACAGGTACGTTCCGTGGGTAGGAAAAAAGTACCGAAATCAGATCATCATCCTACGGGACAATCATTAGTTCGATTAGGTAAAAGTTTAAATAATTTAAAAATTGAATACGGATTTAAACCGCCATTAAGACCATCAGTTGAAATTACTGAAGATGGCAAACCGTCCATTTACAATCCAACAGTGCCACAGAAATAAATAGCAACGCGCGCACACACACACACAAACACACATATATATATATATACCTTAAGTCATACTAATCAAACAATTATTATTATTATTTTTACATTATTTATTGTTAATTTTTTTTTTTATAATAAAAAAAATATTGTAAGTGTATAAAATGTTATATAGGTTATATTATTATTATTATTATAACGAGATTATATATTAATTAATTACGTTATTAAAAATTTATTATTTTTTTACTTTTTCCCCCCATCAAAACAAAAAAAAATTTAAATTGAACCGGCATCCATGTTTTATTAAATTAAATAAAATTAATTCAAAATAAAAAATAAATAATTTTTTTTTTTCTAATTACACGTTTTTTAAATTTATTTTATATTAAAAAAAAAAAAACTCGAGGGGATTCGAACATATTTAATTTTTTCAAAAACAAATGTAACTAACTTACGTACTGAAATCGCCTTCAAGTGTTGTTTAACTTCCGGTTATTTAAATATTACATCATATCCGGAGGTGCGACATCTAACGTCGTTTCTCGTAACTAAATTTTCGTTACATATTTTTAAATTAAAAAAGATTAAAAGAAAATTCGTTTGATTAAATATTAACGTGAAATTTTTTTTGTTGATTGTTTGTTTGTTTGTTCGTTTAAAAATTTGAAATTTTTACGATAAGAAAATTACATATAAATATGTGTATATATTATAAATTTAAATAAACTACATTTGTATTTATTTATTTAAAAAAAAAAAAGTATATATAATAAAAAATTAATTCGAGTGTAATTAACAAAAACTTACATAAATTAAACAAATTTTTTTTTTTTTTACATAAAAATTTAAAAAAAAAAAAAAAGATGTAAATGTAATTATTAAAATCCAAAGTGACTGACTAAGATGTTTGTTTTTTGTTTTTGTTAATAAAAAAAAAAAAAAAAAAAACAAACAAAAAAACAAAAACAAAAACTTTTACGTAAAATTTTAAGCCGGGTTTAATTTATGAAAGTTTAACAAAAATTTTCCTTCTTTTTTCCTTTTTTTTTCATTTTTTTTTATAACGAAAAATTATTTCGAAGACATTTTAAATAATTGATTAAACCTTATAATTTCATTAAAATAACTAAAATATATTCAAAAATTTTAATGCCGCCATTTTTCATTTTCTTCCTCTTCAATGCAAAAGAAAAAAAAAGAAAATCATGCGGATGATGATTAAGCATAAAAACTTATTATTAAGTGTCTGTTTAAATAATTTCAAAAAAAATATTTTAAGTGATATAAATGCATCGTCTGCTTCAACTACTGCCAAAAAATATAAATTTTAACAACAATTAAAAATAAATAAATATTATTATCATCAAATTTTTTTTTCTTTTTTTTTTTAAAACTAAAATAAATTAAAAGTTTCGAATAAATTTAAATAATAATAATAAATTAAGGAAGAGAGAGAGAGAGAGAGAGAGAGAGAAAGAGAGAAATAGATTTTAATAAACGTTAAACTAATTTTTGTTTAATTATTAAAAAATTCCATTTAAAATTTTTATTTCCTTTATTATTATTATTATTATTATTTAGATTAATATGCATCTTTTTAATTTAAAAATCAATATTCATTTTTTTTAAACTTTCACATTTTTTATTTTACTTTAAAAAATTCCAAAATGAACAAACGAACAAACGTTAATTTTTCTGCTTTATCATATTAAAAAAAAAAAGATCAATAAGTAAGAACGAATCGATCGATCAAAGTCGCGTGCAAACCAATCAATGACCATCGTTCATATTTGTTTAAATGAACGTGGAAGCAGACGATAACCCACGCGTGTTTCGTTTGTTGTCAACATGTGTGGAAAAAGAGACGAAGGAAAATTAAACCGTTGGATAATCATTCGTAATTTTAATTAATTTTTTCCATAGCTTCCAGCCGCGGAAGTAAAAATATTTTACTGCCGAAAGATTTTAAAACGTGCGAAACGCGTTTAAACACTTGACGTTTCCAGTTTATTTTTGGTTGTTGTTGTTATCATAAAGATTGTGATAAAAAATTCTTTACGTTTTCCTACGCCCCCTTCCCCCCCCGCATAAACAAAACAATCAAATTTAACAAGGTAAAAAGGTCGAAAGAAAAAAAAAATGAAAACAATAATCAAGACGAAAGTTAATAATAATAATAATGGTGGTAACTTAAAACAAGTATGTGTGATGATATTATAAACATTTAACCCGTAAAAAAAAAAATTCTCAAATGAATATTATCAATAACATTATTATTATTATTATTATTATTATTGTTTTTCCAAAAAAAAAAAAATTTCTCCAATTTCACGCGGAGACACTACAAAAAAATAATTTTCCTATTTTTTTTTTTTTAAAGTGAAAGTTTTTATTATTTGCTACAGTTTAAATTTATTTAAAAAATTTTCCCCCACTTCCCAACTCTCCCACCTCCCTCTCTCCCTCTTCTTTAATTTTCAACCCTTATTAATATTTATATTTATTGTTTACAAGAAAAATTTATAGATTCGTTAAAAAAAATAAATAAATAAATAATTGAGATGTTACGTAAAAAAATTTAATCCGATAAATAATTGAAAATCTTAATTATTATTATTATTTTTATTAGCGCAAAATTAACTGACTGGAAAAAGAAGAAAGTAATTTATGATAATAATAATAATAATAATAATAATAATAAGTTGTGTGTATTTGTGTATTGATTACAATATCGAAAAAAAAAAAAAAAAGAAGTGGAAAGGGAAAAAAAATAAAAAGTCAACACTTGATTCAACACAGAGTTTATTAAGTATCCAGTCGGTTAACTTCTCAGTCAGTTTGGTTGGTTTACCGCAACTAAAGCTACAACGTGCGAGGTAAGTTATCGTAATTGTAACGTTTTTTTTTTTCCTACAAAACTACAATTCATTAATAATTTTGGTAATTTTTTTTTTGTTTTTGTTAAAGTTTACAATTTTTTGTAATTTTATTCGTTTTTGTTTTTAAAAGAAAATATTTTCGACATTTTTTTAGTTGTGTAGTTAGTAGTTATTCTACACTACAACATATTCTCGTACATTACAACGAAAAAATTATAACTACAACATTATTTCGTTTAGTACAAACGCGAAAAAATGTCATTAAATAAAAAAAACCAAATCGCGATAGGTTTTACTAGCCTTCCGTAAATTATTTTTAGTATCGCAACCTTAAATTTTATTAAAGTCGTGGCGCAAGACTAAAGAATTTCACTCATTGTTTAAATTAAATTTTTGTCAAATTAAAAAAAAAATTCCTTAGAATCTTTTCCACATTTAGAATCGATTTTGCAAACAAAAAACATTGCGAAATAATTAAAAATAATATTTATAATTATTATTACCATTTTTTTTTTGTTCTTAACAGATGAAATTTTTAATCGTGTTTGTTTGTTTGTTGCACGGGAGTTTACAACAACAAAATTTATATCGTCAAACGATAATACAACGAAATGAAAACAACGCGAATAAAAATAATATAGAAGATATCCGTTATTCTTATTTAAACGGAGTACAACCGGAATATAAAGATTTACATAATAACGTGGAAATAAATAACAAACAAATATACAATCAAGTATCAGAAGAAGAAGAAGAAACTTCAGAAACGGAAAATGAAAATCAATACGCAATTAATACGCCGGAGGAAAAGGATGATGGCGATGATGATAACAATAATAAAAATTATATTAAAAAAATGGCAGAACAATTGCTATTGGCACGACAAAGGGTTCCAATATTGAGTGATTATCAAAGGAATATATTAAAACAAGATCCGCTAGTACAAAAATACGTTTTCGGTCCGAAAGAACAATCAACTACCAGGCCAACCGTGAAAAGATCTCGATCCAAACAAAAAGAAACGATAAAAAATTCCGAAATCTCATCACAAAATTTAAATCCATCATCGAAATCATCGTCTGCAACGTCTAGAAGTGGTAATGGTGGTGGTCGTCGTGGTGTCGGTGCCTCACCATCGAGAAGAGCCAACATCCAAGAACAAAAATACGGTATTCAAATGAATAGTGATAATTCGAATCAGGGTAGCGAATTACAATACGTCACGGTACCACCTCCGGTGCTGCCAACTCAACAGCTTACGTCAAAAGTACAATTGATACCGAATTCTCAACCCTACGTAATATATAATTTGGAAGAAAGTCAAAAACAACCTCAAGTACACGCGATTCCAATATTAACTCCAGTTAATTACAATATAAACCTACAACCCACGGTCACTCCAGTTTATCATCATGAACATGAACATAAACTAGAAGATGACGACGGTCACCATCACGTGAGTAATAAATTATTATTGTTTTTATTTTAATACCCGGGTAATAAATAAAATTTATAACAAACGGTATCAAAACATTACTTGGACAAAAAAAATTTAACACGATTACGTCACGGTTAATTTCATAAAAAATTTAACACGATTACGTCACGGTTAATTTCATAAAAAATTTTTTTTTCTTTTTGATGAAATTAGAGTAGAAGGTAGGGGGAAGAGGGAGGAAGGAAATGGTTATTTTTGGTAACCGGAAAAGGACATTTTTATGGGAAAATCATCTTTTATCGATTTCTTTTTTCTTTTAAACAATTACGGTAATTCACATACGAGATTAAAGTTAGTACCTAGAATATTTTTCGTATTTTATTACTCTTTCGTTAGTAATTTTTTTTTTTTTTTTTGATAAAAATCATAACAAAAAAAATTTTAAATTATTTCCTTAAAATTATTTTCCATAGAGTACAAAAAAAAGTAGAAGAAAGAAAGAAAGAAAACGAGTAACAATCGGAACAACCGTATTAAATTTAGAAAAAAAAAAAATTTTTTTTTTTTTTTTACTTTCGAAAATTTATTATTTCATTGTTTAAACGAGTTTAAAAAAAAAAAATAATAATAATGATAATAAAATCGATTACTCTAAACTTAAATCCTATAATAGTAATAATAATAATTTGATTCTCACACATAAAATATATTAATTTCTCAAGGTTTTTCCATAATTTTGCACAAAACGCATAATGTAACAATTACAAGAAAAAAAAAAGAAAAACTTTCTCCAGAACACATACGTGCTCTCTTAAATTCCACGTGCATGTTAACTTTCATTTAAATTGACATTTATTTTATTTTTATCCTCATAATATTAATAATAATAATAATAATTTTTTTTGAATTATCGTAATCCTTTTTACAATAAAAAAAAATTTTTTTATTACCGTAATAAATACACATAAAAAAAATTGTATCAAAAAGATGATAACAGTTATGTTTTTTTCTTTTCCAGAGAATAATTTTTTTTTTTTTAATTTAAAAGAGAAAGAGAGGGGGGTGGAGGAAGAAGAAGACAGACAAATATGTTTTAATTATGTTTTGATATTTAAAACACACACACACACACACACACACACCTGAATGATAATTCGATCACGCATAGGTAATGATAACATTTATAATTTTTAACTTTTTTGTTTTCCAGGCTTCTCCAAAATACAAATACATGTACAACGTGAAAGATTACGAAAAAGATACTCATTTCGGTCACATGGAATCTCGTTCAGACGATACCACTTACGGTCATTATTTTGTTCAGTTACCAGATGGAAGAATTGAAACCGTAAATTATTGGGCTGATAAGAGCGGATATCATGCAAATGTTGAATTTCGCGGACGGGCAATACATCCTCATCAACATCATCATCTTAATCAAGAGACTGAATTTAATTCGATACACTGATTATATTTTTTTTTTTTTTTACTATTCACAACGATTTGTTTCGAGAGATTATTTCTACAGGCATTTTCAAAATCGTACCTGATTTATCAGGAATGAATGTTTAAAAAAATAATTCTCGAACGTTTTTCGCAAAAAAAGTTTCATTATAATACAAAGTGAGCTTCGACGCACAAAACCCCATCTCTCTCTCACTTAATTTTATTATTTACAATATTATTATTATTAATATTTAAGTTATTTAACGTTAATATTATTATTATATTAAAGCCAAAGTTTATTATTATTATTATTATTATTATTATTATTATTATTATTATTATTATTATTAAATGGTTGAAGTTAATAAATTAAATTAAAAATTTAAAAAAATTTATAATTTTGTTTTTTTTACCCATTATTGTTTAATTTTTTTTTTTGTGCATAAATAAATTTTAAAAATTAAAATTTTAAATTTATAAAAAAATAAACAAACAAACAAACAAACAAACAATCGAGAAATTAAACCTTAATTAAAAATGACATTAGGGTACCCCCGAAAAATAAAAAAAAAATTACGAAGGAAATGAATGCTAAATGTAATTATCATTTAATTTTAATTTTAAATTTACTATTGTTTGCTACCACAATTACAAAAAAAAAAAAATGGCGTCATATATAATTTTTTGTGGGAGGTACTAGTGGATCCCTCACCTCCCCTTCGAAAAAAAAAAAAAAGAAAAAATTTATAATAATAACCGGATGTCAATTAATTGAGAGAAAATTTTCCGACTGTTTCGTTTATAAAAATATTTATTTATTTACTCTATGATTTAAAAAATTTCCCATTTTCCGATGAATTTTTTTATAAGCAAACAAAATTTACGTTAAATAATTTTATTTTAAATTTCTTCTTCTCCCCCCCCCACTTAATAAATTTTCTGGAAAGTTTTAATAAAATAAATAAATAACTTTTATTAATTAATTAATTAATTATTAAAAAAAACTTTCGAAGAAATTTCTAGAAATAATAACGAAATAAAAAAAATAAATAAATACATATATAAATTTTTTTACATTCGAACATTAAAAAAAAAATAATAAATTTATTAATAAATAAGTTATTAATCGATTAATTATGTATAATTTGAATTAATAAAAATTATTAATCAAATAGAAAGTCACACAAACAAATAAAAAATTATTATTAATTAATAATAATTGAGAAATTTTTTTTTTTTCGTCGGGGATTTCGTAAAAAAAAAAAAAACGTTAATAACAAGGTTAAAATAATAATAATAATAATAATAAATGATGATTTGGAATTTTAAATCGATTGATATATCATCGAGTCACCGCGATATCAATAAAAAATAAAAATGTCGTCATCGTTTAAAACTTTCTGTACATTTTTTCGCACCTGTACATAAAAATGATTTCCTACGTCACATTTTTTATACGGCCAAATGTGTAAAACTTTAAAATTGTTAATTGCGATAAAAAAACTGTGATCTACACGTTTAACAAGTATTTAACTAAGGTCAATTCATAAGTCGTTTTTTTTTAAAAAAAAAAACTTTTTCACATCGTTTAGACGAGATGCAGCCAGCCAGCCAGCCAGCCAGCATCTTTTGACTTCCTGTTTACCATCTGTGACTTTTCTAATATTTACTTTTTTTTTTTTTTTGCTTACTTAATATCGTGAATTTCTCTTCTTTTTCATTTTTTTTTATTATAATTTATTCAATATATTTTATTTTTATT
>NW_002987105.1:502331-520280 GCF_000006295.1 Pediculus humanus corporis
TATATTTTATTTTTATTTACATTCAACTACAAAAATTCTACGTATTCGTGTTTAATAAATTTCATAACTACTTCCGGTCATCATTTTTTTTAAAAAAAAATTTCTATTTGTTTTAATTCAATACTTGATATTTTTTTTTTTTTTTTTTTTTTAAATGAAAAGAAACCTCGATTTCGATTTTTTTATATTAAAAATGTTTTTATTCGAATAAATAATAATGATAATATTTGTTTATTAAAAATAAAAGCGGCAGCGAGAGCAGACGACGTTTTGTGTAAACAAACGGTTAAAAAAAAAATTTCTGCGTCGCGACACGGCTGAGAAAAAAAATCTCGAAACTGTGAGAAAAATTATTATTATTATTATTATTCGAGACGACGTTGTCGATAATGATAATTATTAATTATCATACATAAAAAATTATTGATTTTGAAATAATTAATTTATCGATCGATAAATAAATAAATAAATAAATTTTTAGAAAGTTAAAGTAAAAATAAACGATTAAATAAATAAAAATTTTCGATTTCGTTTTCAATAAATAAATAAATAAATATTAATTATTATTGTTATTATTATTAATAAATAATTTAACTTTTAATCAACAACGTGACGTCATTTGTTCGTGACGTGTTAATTTTTTAATAACTTTTTTTTTTTTTTTAATCGTTTCATTCAAAATAGTTTGTTTTAATAAATCGTTTGTTTATCAAATTTTTGTTTGTTTTTCTAACCCAAAAAAAAAAAAAAATTTTTTGTTTATAATTAAAATTTAAAATTAGAATTAAATTTAAATTTAAAATTTAAATACAATGGAGAAATTTAAAAAAAAAATTTTTTTTTCATAAATTTTCACTTTGTTAAAAAAAAAAAAAAGAAAAATTTTTTTTTGCTACGTTTTTCTTATTATTTATAAGCGACAAACATTAAACAAAAGGTTTTATTATTATTATTATTTACCACGACAATGAAAAACAATGAAAAAGAAAGAAAGAAAAAAAAAATTAATAAAACAAACAATTCTCGGGTGTAAATTATTTATTTTTTAAATAAATAAATAAATAAATTTTAAAAATAATAATAAAAACTTTACAACTTTTTTTTTTTATAACAAACGACAAACGGTGGCGTCATTAACTACAAAGAAAAACAATTTTTTTTTTAAAACACTATTTCCTGTGTTTCCGTTTTACCTGAATTAAGGAAAAGATAGTTTTTTTTTTTTAACCGTACTAAATTTTTGAAAAGTGAGCGTGGCAGTAGTAGTTATTATTATTATTCACGTTATTTTATGCATATAACTATTACAATAGTTGTAATTATAAGTTTTTTTTTTCATTTCAAAAAAAATAGAAAGGAAATAACAATAATAATAATAATTTTTTTTATCGACGATATCGTCGATAACGTCATAGAGTAAAAAAAAAACGAAAGTGAAAATTTTAACCGGAAATAAAAAAATTTTGTAATTATGAACACTCACTACAATTTCAAATATAAAAAAATTAATTGTTTCGATTAAACTATTCCGATCGTTATTAATTTATTATCATTATTATTATTACTAAATTTCGTTTATGAAAAAAAAAAGCAATAATAATAATGATAATGAGTTGATATTGAAAAAAAACCGGGCTTTGCAACGCTTTCGAATTTTTTTTTTCTTTTTCAATTGCAATATTAAAATAAATTATTACTCATAACGAAGAGTAATAAAAAAAAAAAAAAATGTCGACTCCCCGTTTTTGTAGAGGGAGAAATTTTAAAAAAAAAAAGAAAAAACGAAAGTGACATTGAATTTATCTTTTATTAATCAGTAAACTTCTTTTTCATTCGTGTTTGTTTCATTATTTTATTAAATACATATATTTTTTTTTTAATTTTCGTTTGTTTGTTTGTTTGTTGTCGTTGTTGTTGTTTGAACGTGAATAATCATCGTAAAATAATTAATAATAATAATTTTTTTCTCCCTTTTCTTCAGGTTTTTTTTTTTTTTTTTAAAATAAAAAATTATGTATTTCGCACCGGTAAGTTTTCTAATTTTTTATTTAATAACTTATTAACAAAAAAATTACTTTAATAAACAAATAAATATTATTAAGGTACGAAAAGGTACAATAAAAAAAAAAAAGAACGAAAAACGACTTTTTTTTTTTTTTTTAAATTTTATTTCCTTTTTTTTTTTTTACAAAAGGGCGGAAGGAAATTTAAAATTTTTTTTTTCAAATCTAAATCTAAATCTAAAATGAAAATCTAATAGACGGTAATTTTTTTTTTTTTTTCGCGTTTTCCACTTAATAAACGTCTTTAATAATAATAATATTTGTAACATGTCGGTCGCATCGAATTTTTTATTTATTAAAAAAAAAAAGTTCATTGAACTTTGATGCACATGCGTTATTATCGCATTGACCTTTTCATTGATAAAAAAATCCTTCGATTTTATAAAAGTTCAAGACGATCGAAAGATCGAGAAAAATAACACACTTTGTTAATAATAAAAATAATAATAATAATAATAATAATAATAATAATAATAATAACAATAATAAATGTTTGTTTACAGATTGTCATATTAAGTCTCATGATTATGGCAGTTTCCGTAGAAGGTAAAACATATTATAGAAAAAAATCACATAGAGAAACATCCGGCGACGCGAGAAACGAACAATATTATCAAATATCAAGACCGAAATACAGATTAAAAACCGTTAATCGTTACGTACCGGAAACGACCGTTCAAAGGCCGATTTACGTTCGACCCATTAAAAATAAAAATCCTTTACCCAATAATAAAAATGTTGCCGATTCCGTCGGTAGCGAAAATATTTTAACGCCGACAAAATTTGCATACAGTTCGTAAAAAATCATTTTTAAATTTATAAAAATTAATTATTCATTTTGTCGCAAATTTACAAAGTTTCATTTAATTTTTTTCACAGGTAAATATCAAAATTATCCTCATAATCCGTACATATTTGCAAATGTTGTCGCAACATCGACAAAATCAAACGTTCCTAACACCGTACAAAGAATTCCCGTCGATTCTCAGGTAAGTTTTTTTTTATTTTTTTTTGTTTTCCTCTTTAAAACCGGAAACGCATTAACTCATAACCTATAATATCGATTGAATGCCTAAATAAAATCACGATAAAAAAGAAAACCGCAGAGGTAAAAAGAGAGAGAAAAGTAATAAAGAAAAAAAAAAAAAGTTTTCCGAATAATAATAATAATAATGATAATAATAAAATCGTCATTTATTTGTTAAGAATAAAACAAATAAGAAATAGTAAAGAAATTTTATAAGAGATTAATGGAATTTTAAAAAAGTCAAACAAACAAACAAACAAACAAACACTTTTTAACCGACCGAATTTCGCGTTCGCATTAAGTAAATAACTAATAGTTTTCTTATGTAAATTTTTCCCATTATTAAACGATAAAAAACTTTTTCCTTTTGGGGTTTTTTATTTTTTTTTGGCGGTAAATCTTTTTGAAAAACAAACAAACAAAAATTTTCTACATATCTAATCTCTTTATATTTTCTTCTAATCGAATCAATCGATTATCGAAAAAAAAATCGATCGATTTTTCTTTCCAAGTTAAACGATTTTATAAATAAATAAAAAATTATTATTATTAATTTTTTTTTTTTCGGTCTGTTTTGGAAAGGGTGACGATTTAAATTTTCTCTTTACTTAAAATAAATTTTTTTTCCTTACGCATCTCCTTCTCCCCTCCCTGTTCCTCCTCCTCCTCCTGCTCCTCCCCCCGGTTTATTGAGCAACGTGAAAAAAAAAAACAAGTTTTTTACTTTTCTTTAACGAAAAAAAAAAAAAAATTACTATCCATAAATATCCGGTAAAAATAATAATAATAATAATAATAAAACTTGAAAGACATGTGTGAAAGTGGCAGTGATGGTAATAATAATAATAATAATAAAAATAACGGTTTTAGTCGTGGTGATAAGTTAAGTTAACCTAACGACAAACGATCGTAAACTTTTTGATTTTATTTTATTTTAAATAATCACGTCGACGTTTTGTTAGATTTTACTGTTTCTTTTTTTTTTTTTTTTTTTTAAAAAAAAAGTTAAACTATATTGTTTTGAAACAATAACGCGCGAATAATTATTTTATAGAAATTTCTAGAACAATAAAAAACTTTTTTTTTTTTTTTTTTAAATAATATTAAAACTCTACGAAATTTGCAAAAATTTATTTTTTCCTGGTAATAAATAATACGTGTAATATACGCACAAAAAAAAAACTATTTCATTGTTTTCGTGCATGTTTTTCCGCAGTTACTTTTTTTTTTTAAAAATCTTATCATTCCGTTTCCTTATTTCCTTCCTTTCCCCCTCCTCCTGTACCCCCCTTATATCATTCTTAACCTAATGTGCATTTTAACGAAAATTTTTGATTTTGCAAAAAAGAAAAAAAAAAAAGAAAGAAATTTCAAAAGTGAAACTGAAAATTTTCCCTTTTTTTCTTCTCCTTTTTCTTCTTCTTCATATCCGATAATAATTAAAGAATAATAATAATAATAATAAATTACCTATTGTTTTTAAATAATAATAATAATTTTTTAACCGATAGACCGTGAAAAATGGGATTATTATTATTTTCTTAAAGGGGGAGAAAATAATTATTTTTTTTAATTGATGATGACTTAATTTTATTAATGAATGAAACTTTTTTTTTTTTTTTACCGGATAAGATAATAATAAATAGTGATAATAACAATAACGAAAAAACGATTCGAAATTTGAAAAATTTTTAAATAGAATTAAATAAAAAAAAAAATTTTTATTATCACTTTCAAGGTGAAATATATTTACAGGAAGAAAGTAATACAAAATACAAATACGGATACAGAGTTAGCGACCCTCGTACGAGAGCAGAATTTGGACATTCAGAAATTAACGACGGACTCTTTGCCAAAGGGGAATACCACGTTTTACTACCTGATGGGAGGCTTCAAAACGTTAAATATCGAGCGGGACCATCCGGATACAATGCGGTCATAAGTTACGATCATCAATAAAACCAAAAAAAAAAAAAAACAAAAAGAAAAAAAGAAGAGAAAAAAAAGAAAAACAACTTACGTCATCAAATTTTCCATCATTCTTCCTCTTCATTCGTACCTGAAAAACCAAAATACAAACAAAATAATTCATATAAACTAATTCAAACTATTTAAAAACTAATTAATTAATTTTTTCACGTAATAATAATAATAATAATAATAATTTTTTTTATAATAAAAAAAAAAATTTAATAAGATGATTTTTACCTTCTTATTTAATAGTCGCGATCGACTTTTTTCTCGTAGTAATGTGGCGCCAATTCTTCCAACCATTCGGGCTCGATGACGGTTATGTTTTTCATGTATGCTTTATTCGTGTGAACAACGTCGCAGTACAAAACCCTTTTAGGGGGGGGAGGAAAAAAAAAAAAAAAATTAATTTCATTCATCGCGGAATCGATTTAAGAAATTTTTAGTTATTTATATCGTCTCACGTACCAAGACGGTTGTTCCAGCGTGTATAAAACGGAACTCGGATGAATGCTGAGCTCTTGATCGCCTCTAACCGATTTGTAAACTCCGGAATAATGTAAATAAGCGGCGTTTTGAAATAGACCGGAAGTAATTGCTTTTCGTACTAGTACGTCATCCTCTGGAATCAAATAAAAAAACCGTCCGGTTTAAATTTTTTTTCGATGATTTTTCTTTTTTTTGTTTCATATTGTTTCAAACGACTAACCTGCAGCCGATTCGAATTTAAAATCTTTTCCCAACAATTTCGTCACTTGATTTTGTATTTCTGCGACTCTAAGCAAACCTTTGTAATTTAAAAAATATTTCATGCACCAATCTCTACTTTTTCCATTTTCTTCGAAAGCTTCGTATGCGTTCAACAATGTTATCAAATCCCCTTCGGTCGCTTGAAATTTTCTATGTTCTATTCTCGCCCTAATGGACGCCGATCCGCTATTCGGTTTCACAAATATTGTTTCGACTTGAATGCACGATAATATTGTTAATATTTCTTTTGAACAGTGAAATTGATCTGAAGTGGATGAAGAGTTTTTTTTTTTTTTCTTTTAAATTCTCGAAAAATAATAATTACAAAGATGGGAAAATTTCTCATCGAAAGATAATAAATATTTTGCAAATGTGTCATCAATAATTTTACCTGAAGCAAGAAGCATTTTCGAATAAAAAGGATGTATCGGAATTTCAGCCATTTTAACACCTAAAGGATCGGTAAGTTCACCGTTTTCGTCGATGGCGTTAAGTGCAAAAAGGAGTTGTAAGGCTACCGTGAGATTTTTAGCAGGAGGAGGGGAAGGAAAATCGAATCGTAAAACGTTATGTATGTAAAGTGCTTTTAATTGCAAAATGGCTTGCGAAAGATCAGTTCTTTGCATTTCGCACGGTGTCGCTTTGGTAAGTTTTTCAAAATCGCTTTCCCTGTAAATAAAAAATAAAAAAGTAAAAAGTACTGTACTGGACCACCACCACTACTAATCAAAGAAAAAGAACCTGTAAAGTCTGTAAGCTTTTCCTCTGCAGTTTCTACCGGCTCTTCCAGCTCTTTGATTTGCCGACGCTTGGGAAATGGGAACAATGGATAACGAATCGATACCAGTTTCCGGTTTGAACCATCTTATTTTAACAAAACCGCTGTCGATGACGTAAACAATTCCAGGAATTGTTACGGAAGTTTCGGCAATATTTGTTGAAATTATTACTTTGCGTTGGTATTGTTTGGCCGGACGAAAGACTTTCAACTGATCACCGTAAGGCAACGATCCGTGCATCGGCAAAACATGTAAGCACACTACCAAAACTATTTATTGCCGCAAAAAAAGAAAAAAAAACAAATTTTAAACGACGATCAACTCACATCCGTCTTTTCCGCGGCTGTCCTTCATGTTCTCTGAGAAGATTACTCGCTCTTTCGATTTCTTCTTGACCTGTCAAAAAGGCAAGAATGTCTCCACGAAATTCCCTATCGTGTATTTTAAGAACGGTGTCGACGACGCCTTGAACATAATCGGGAATCGGTTCTGTAAATCGAACCAAACATAAATAAACAAAATTTCTTTATGTTCGAATACTAATATTAATAAATATTAACCTTCTAAATAAAATATGTCTACGGAATAAGAGCTTCCGGGAACGCTTAGTATGACCGACGTATCATTTTCTTTATTTTTCGTTTTATTAAAATTAAAAAAAAATTGCAATTCATCCGCATCGACCGTGGCAGAAGACACGATCAATCTCAACGACTTATTTTTACGTAAAATTTTTTTCATCAAACCCATTATAATATCGGTGAATAAAGTTCTTTCGTGAACTTCGTCCAGTATTATCACGCTGTAGTTTTTCAACAAAGGATCCGACATTATTTCCCTGATTAATATTCCTTCCGTCATAAATTTTATTTTTGTTTCTCCGACTTTACTACAGTCGTCGAACCTTATCGTGTACCTTAAAAATTAAATTTTCAAGCGTGAATAATTTTTTTTTAAAATTCTTTATTCACACAAATTTTTTGTGTGCGATTACCCAACGAGTTGACCCAAAGGACATCCTCTTTCTTCTGATACCCTTGCGGCCAAAGTAGTTGCTGCTATTCTTCTTGGTTCTGTAACTCCTATAATTTGCCCTTCTTCCGTCCATCCTGCTTCGTACAGGTACTAAATAAAAATAAAAAAAGTACAAATTTAAAAATGGCGTATTAAAGAATTAAAAAAAAAAATTAACTTGGCAACCTGAATTTTAAATATTGCTAATATTAATTTTTTTTTTTTTTAAATACTAATTGTTACACTTTTTTTTTTGTTCAAACAGGTAAAACAAGTGTTTAAAAAATTAATTCATAATAATTTAAAACGTCAGAATAATATTAAACCAAGGTAACTCTATAAATAAACGTATCAAATCGATCATCTTTCACTTGTAACAAAAAAATCGCAAGCTTCCTTTTTCAATTGTTTATTAATTATAATAAGGTTAAAAAAAAAAATTAAAAATATTAATTTTTTTAAATAATACAATCGATTTATTTATAACAATAAAATAATAAAAAATTATCAAATTTAACATACTTTATAATTTTTTTTTTTAAACAAAAAAATAATCAGTCTATTTAATGGAAAATTTATAACTTTTTATTAAATAAATTCATAAAATACTTTTGACAATAATTTTTTTTTTTTTATAAAACAAAACAAGTGTAAATTATTAAATATTTTTTTTAAAAAAATAATTTCAAAAGCCAACAACAAACAACCAACAACATTTTAACAGAATCAACAATAAAATATCGTAATTTAATATAAAAATCTACATTGAAAATTATCACGTATATATATTTTACCAAAAATTTTTCAAAACCACAAAATTAAAAAATAAAAAAATCACCAATAAATTAATTATATCCAGAAACGTTACATTTAAAATTTCAAAAATAAAAAAAATAAAAGATTCCATTTAAATATTATGGATAATATGTATGTAAAATATCAATAGCGCGCAAAACATCCGGTTGAAATTACATTATTATTATTATTTTTTCATTCGATAATTAACGCACGCACGCACGCACATTTACACATCACATAATTATCAAAAAAAAAAAGAAAAAAATAACATGAGTAACAATTAAAATTATTATTGATATCATAAATTAAACCGCAATAAATTAAATTCAAAAAAAAAAAAAAAAACAGGAATGATAACAATTAAATATAACAAAATATTAATATATAATAATACATAATAAAAATAATAACAAAAAAGGAACAATAAAAATATTTTAATAAATTGTTTATTTGGTTTTATTAAAAGCGTATTCGGGTAATATTCGTATACGTTAATGACTAAGTAGAAAAAATAATTTTCTAACTAAGCAGTCTATTTCGATTTATTTAAATTTTTTTTAAAAAGGTTCGCAGGCACATCGTTTTTATTGCCATTTTATCAAGTTTTACAAATTTTATCCTCGGAAATCCATCGAGGATTGATATCGATAATCGTAACTTTTCTCCAAAAAAAAAAAAAAAATTTAAAAAGTTTTCGTTTCGTTAAATGGAAGTATTGTTTTGATAGAACAAAATCGTAAAACTCGACATGAATTCCTTGAGTAATAATATGTGGATTTCCGTGAAACAAATAAGGGACAGTAACAGAGCAAAACCCACGAGTTTGATGATTTTGAAAAATTCCAAAACTTTATTGTAAACAATCGCGACGAGTATCAAATGGAGGTACGAATGAACGTTGCATAATCTCCAAAGGAAAGCTATGAATAAAAAATAATTAGATCTGAAAACTTCAACTTCTTTCCCTTGAACGAAAGGCGAAGCATCGCGTTTTTCCAACAAATTCTGATACACGGCTATGTAACGATTCCAAGCAGCCGAAGAGAGTACGAGTTGTCCGACGATGCATCCCAAAGTTAGCCATAATCTTTTCTTGTACATTTTTACTTTATACGAATCTGCAAAATCCAACTTGCTTCCGGAACTCGATTGCAAGGGTAGATATTCCCATCTCGAAACATTTTTATGTTTCTTTAAAAACGTCAACAATCCGATCGTTAGAAAAAATATGCCTAAGAAATCGCAGATTCCATCCACAATGTAACCCATCGAACCGACAACGGAACGTTCTCCGTGTAAGTTTTCACGTGTTCTTGCCACGTGTCCATCTAAACCGTCTAAAAACGTTCTAATTTCAAATATGACGGCTCCGATTCTTCTCGTTTTCAAAGAGTGACTCGCTACGCATTTTCCGGCGATTGCAGCCACGAAAACATGGCTCGCGCTAATCATATTCGGCGTTATGAAAGACATGGAACTCACGTTAAATATTGAATCGAACATTTTAACCAACGGACTGATTATAAACAAATTCACGTGGTCCAATAAAACTCCCTTGACCGTTACGTATTTGATTGGTGAATATTCACTGTAATAATCCATTATTTCCGTGTTGTTTTCCATTCGAAAGGGATAATTTTGAATTCGAAAATACAAAATCACATCCATAAAAATCAAATAAGTCAAGACACACGTAAATACAATGTTAAAAAAATAAAATCCTCTTAAATTATGACTAGAATTTTCCATGTTTTAGTTATTTTTATCTTTTGCTTATACGTAACCAAATAAATCTAATAAGATAAATGATAACTATAACACTGGCACACGTGGCAGACAAAAAAAATGCTCGGAAGTAAAATATTTAAATATCATTGGAGAGCTTGTATTTGTATTTATTATTCCAACTATCCCAAAAAACCAGTTTCAATTTTTCTTTCTTTACTTTCTGTATATATATATGTATATATATATCGGGGGTGAAAAACTGAAAACAAAAGTAATTAAAAAAAAAAAATTATCCAAATGTTTGAGCACTTGTAAAATAATAATAATTATATTACTTTTGCCTCATTTTAAACCGTTTGTTTTTAAATTGAAACCAGTTTAATAATATTTAATGATTATTTTAATATAGTTTAAATACAATTATATAATAACTCTGCGTAAAAAAATTGAATTGAAAAAACATGGAAATGATACAAATAATATTGGTTTGTACATAAGTTTAAAATAAAATTGGTTCTTTATCGTCTTCCATTTAAAATGACACACAAAATTTATAAAACATTTATTTTTAATTAAATTTAATAAATTTTCTAAAGCTTTCCTTTGAATTATAATTCACTAATTTTTTTTTATAATTAACACTGCTTAGTTACATGTGAAAAAGATTTCACGATAGGAGTCACATTAAAAATTAATTGAATCGAATTCAAATCCGAAAAAAAAATTAAAACTTAATAAAATAGACCTGTTATATCTGTAACAATTGCACTCATAATAATTTTAATAAAAGCAATATTTTAAATGGTTGTAAAACGATTTTTCATGTTTGAAAAAGAAAATTGTTATAAACCTACCTGAGGTAGTTGAGTACTTTTTCCACACCCTGTTTCTCCGACTAAAACTAAAACTTGATATTTTTCTAATAAATATAATATATGATTTCTAACATTAAATATTGGAAGTCTTTGTTTTTGCTCCTCATAAGGTAACAATACATGTGGATTGTAAACAAATGTTGTCGAAGAATTAGGATCTAAATCGATTGTGTCCTCTTGAAAGCTATTGTAACTATCTCCTAAAACGAATAAACATAAATCATGTTAAAAATTTATTATTATTTTATGCTGAAATATATGTATATATTTATGTTATTAAAACAATAAGTTTTTTGTTTATTTACATATTTACATAGATTTATTAAAAATTTTATTTTCAACTTGTTAAATGAATTTTCACCTCACCTGGTTTTTTAAATTTAATTTTCGAAGTTGATGGATACATAATTAAATAAATTTAAAAATTTTTTCATTTATAATAAATTGAAAAAAAATATTTCTAAGTCACATGTACATAACACATATAATAAAAACGGTTTTAACAAAAACAAAAAGTTTTTAAAGTAACTTTAAAGAAAAATACTATATTTAAGTAAATATTACTTAAGTTTTGAAAGGCAATCAAATAAGATTTGTAAATTATTTTAAATTTTTTTTAAATAAAATAACTGGAGTAAAAAATTGAAAGAAATAAAAATAAACAATTTAAATATTTGATTGTATAAAGATTTGATTACAAGCTAATAATCAATATTCACAAACAGTATTTAATAAAGAACTAAATTAATATATGTATAAACACTAAACACAAATTTAAAAAAAAAATTTTTAAATATTTACACAGCGTTACTTTAGAAAATATGGCCGGCATGATGAAATTAAAATTATTTTTTAATTTCACTACGTGTTAGTAAAAAAAATTTAATAATTACGATTAGGTGTTTAATGTGAGAGAAACAAAATTTAAAACTTAGTGAAAAGGTAATAAAATTAAAATAATAGATAAAAAAATTTAAATATAAATATTAAAACATAACCCTTACCGAACACGTATGGTTTACACTAGCCTTTTGTACATAATATTAACTGACAGTTTAAAATATTTAAGTTGGCAAAACTGTTTTATAAACGATCAAATTTTCATACTCGACAAAGCCGAATCTAATAATTGATGAAAAAATTTTTATTTTAAACGTATATTCTATTATTTTTTTAGAAAATTTATAAAGTAAATTTAAAAAATATTCGAGATGTTTAAAAAAAAAAAATTTCTTTTATTTATCACCTGTAGGAAATAAATTTATCAAATTTTATTTAAATATTTCAAACTACTATTTCTCGTCTTTAATGTATTAATAATAACATAATTAAACAATTGCAGGCGTAAAGCGCGCTAAAAATTTTTTTAAAAAATTTATTTAAAAAACGTCAAATAATAATTAGTTTTTAGCCAATTATTTATTTATTTTTAATTAATATAATTATTTTAATCGTGTGTTTTTTTTAAAAAATAATATTTTCTATCCTAATTATCGGAGAGAAGAAAAAAATATACGATTTTACTTGAGTATAACCCTATAATATACATTTGGCAAAATAAATAAGGTAAAAAAACATAAAAACACCTTGAAAATTATTCCAAAAGGTAATTTATATATATTTATATGTATATATTTATTTTTTTAAATTTAAATGATCCCCAGAGCGCTTGATATTAGATAAAAAAATAAAAAAAATTAGTAACAAATATTCATACGAATTATTCAAGGATTCATATAATAAATATGCACTGAATATTAATTATTCGTTTACAATCAAGGTACCTCGAGAAACTGTCTTTTTTGTTTACCTTCTGGCCATATGACCTTTTCATAAAAACCTTGACCTTCCTTTAGGGATGGTTAAATTTTTCATAATAACATTTCACACCAGTGTGCATTTATGAAATAATTTAAATGAACCAATCAATATTTGATTACAAAATTTCTTTTCTCTCTCTCTCACTCTCTTCTTACACTGCCGTTAACGATTATTATGATTATTATTATTATTATTTTTATCATAAGAATTAAATAAGAGAGGATTTAATGCAAATCATTATTATCATTATTATTATTATCAATTTCGTTCATCGTAATCGATAATAATTATTTTAAGATTTATGAATGCACGAATCAAAATAAAAAAAAAATACGATTGCATTATTATTATTATTTTTTGACACGTTTTAATTATGTGAATCGATAAACGAATGAATTCGAACGAAAATATAAATAAATAAATAAATAAATATTTTGTTTATTATTGATTATAAAATGATAATAATATTTATTATATAATGATGATAAAATAAAAAAACATAAACCATTACCGACAGATTTTTATTATCATTGTTATTATTATTATTACTATTATTCATTATTAATAATATGAAAAAATAAAATTTTATACAAAAAGTATTTTTCTTTTAAAATAATTTATTACTCGTAATAAAAATAATAAAAAGGTTTTATTTAATAAATAAATAAATAATTTAATTTTTCCTATTTTTCAATCTCTCATTTTTTTTTTTTTCAAATTAAATCGACTGCTCCTAATTTATTTATTTATTTATTTTTTCGTAAAGTTATTATTGATGATGATGATAATTTTATTTATTTATTTATTTATTTGAGTATTTTTTTTAAAAGAAATTTAAATATTTTTAAAATGGTACCAATTAATTAGAAAGCTGACAAGAAATTTTTTTTTTTTTCAACTTGTTTAATGAGTAATTAATTTTACGTTTTGAATTATTATTATTATTATTATTTTTATTTTTATAAACTTGCTTTCGACGGATACATAATTATTAATTAAACGTTTTTTTTCTTAATCAAAACCTTGACTGTAAAAATATAATAATAATAATTATCGACATAATAAATAAATTAATTAGATTGATAATCACATGCAACGAACACGATTGCATACAAAATTTTTATTTATTTTTTTCCCCTTCCTTTTTTTTCGTTTTCTTCCCCTTCCTCCCCCCTCCTCCCTCCCGAATCAAATCCTCTTATCAGACAAGATGATAATAATTTTAAATAAAATAAAAATAAATGGAATTTACGTGTAATTTTTTTTTTTTTTTTTATACGACACGTTTAACATTTTTAATTATTAGATATTTATAATATAAGTACACCTTAGTTTTTTATGTTTACCTTATACACATACATATTCTTTTTATAATAAAAATATTATAAAGAAAATTAATTAATTGAAAATTTTTCCATTTATACGGAGGATTATACGTGTCGTCGTAATAAATATTATTTATTATATTTTATACTTCTGTAGTATATTATAAATAAATAAAAATATATAGTATAGTCATTAATACATTTTATTTTATTCATACGATTTTAATACATATATATATATATATATATATATATATATATATATATATATATATATATATATATATATATAAATAATAAATAAATAAATACATACGTAATCGTGAAAAATTAAGTTTGAAATAAAAAATTATGCACGAACGATCGTAAAATATTATTTATATTATTATTATTATTATTATCAATAACGACTTTTTTATTTTAATAAATGTGAACGTTATAAATATTTCTACGGTCGTAATTATAAACCTCCCACAAACGATTGTACACCTTAAATAATAATAATAATAATTCGAAGGATTTAAATGTAAAAAAAAAAAAAAATTTTTTTTTTTCTTTTTCTTTTCGCGGGCGTTTGATACAACATAATAATAATAATAATAAATTTATTTTATTTTTTTATTTCATTTTAAATTGTTTATAATAATAAATAAATTAAAAAATAAATAATAATAATAATGCTGGAATTTTTATAATAACATTAGGGAGCAATAACGATAATCATTCCTTTTTTTTTCTTTTTTTATTACCGACTTTGAATTTTGCAAACGCGTGTGTGACGTCACATCCTCGTCATTTCCTTTTTAAAACGATGTAAATGGCGGGAAAAATTATTTAAATTTTTATATGAATAAAAATAATAACACGAAATCTAATTATTATCACGGATAAGCGACGAGTAAGAAAAAGTCGGGTAGTAATAATAATAATATTAAACGAAGCAAGGACGATGGAAAAAAAGAAGGTCGCAATTTATTCTAGAACTGATTTCTATCAATTAATATGATTACGAAAGACTTACTCTCGGTATAATTATCATTATGGATGATTATAAACTTCATTAAATTTAAGCAATAATAATAATAATAATAATAATAATAATAATAATAACATCATTAAACGTTTGAATAAAATGCTAAATAAATTTTGATTGAAATAAGGCTAATTAAAACGTTTTTTTTATTAATAATAATAAAATGGCGACACGAATAAATAATTTATTTATTTATTTATTTTTTCTCCTTAATTGATTACGATGAATTAATTAATTATTAAATAAATAAATAAATAAATAATTCAAACGTTCAAAAATTTATTTTTTTATTAAAAAAAAAGTAATAAAAATAAATTTTTTTCCCTTTCGAACGAAGGTAAAACAACAAACGCCGGAAAATAATTATTTCGTTTATTAAAAAAAAAAATTTTTTTACACGTCTGCCTAAGTAATAATAATTTTTCTTATTACGGTAATATTACCTTTAATATTTAAAAATAAAATAATATCATACCTTATATGAGTAAAAATATTTTTACAGGATGATACGTCCGTGTGGTGGTATCTAAAAAAAAAAAAAATACAAAAATTTACGATCGTTACGTCACCACAAAAAAAAAAAAATTATGTTTGTTTTGAGGTTTAATGAAAGTAATTACGGAAAAAATCGTGTCAGAAGAAAAATTTTAATAAATATAAAATTTTAAATATTCGTTAAAAATAAGTGTTAAAATTTTTGATAAAATTTTCTGGAAAAATTTTATTGAAGAAAAAATGCAAAATTAATTAAATTTAATTAAAATTACGAAATAGGATTAAAATTTGTGTGTTTATTTTTTGCTGTTTTTGTTTGTTTGTTTGTTTTTTTTATTACGTAACAATCGTAAACGTTTAAAAAATGGAAAGTTGACCGGTCGTACATAATCAGGTGAGAATATTTTGACCCCGAATTAAATAATAATAAGATTGTTTTGTTTGTTTAAACTACAGTTACAATTTTAATTGTTGTTCGCAACAAACGCGAACACGGTTGTTGAATAAAAATAAAAAGATGGCAGATTATTAAATGCATAAAATTATTAATAAACCTATGACGTCATTCCGAATAAATAATTAATATTTTTGTTTTTTTAAACGTCTCCATTCACTACTCGTTAATTATTTTTATTACTTTTAATTACCACGTTAAAAAAAAATAATAAAAAAAATTATTAAAGTCAAATAATAATAATAAGTTATTTTATTTAAATATTTATCATAAAAATAAAAAAAAATCGTGGGCGTAATAAAAAATAAAAAAAAGATATTTTTTATTTTAATTTATAACCGTTTGATTCTCCTTCCACGTGCCATTTCTAGTAAAAAACATAATTGATGTTTGATAATTAATTTTAACAGAAGGATTATATTATTTGTCGCCGCCGCCGCCGCGCGAAGTTGTTGTTGCGGTTGTTGTTGTTGTTTGTTTTTATTTCTTTTTTTTTTTTTCATATGTAAATAAGCGATGACGACTTTTTTTTATTTTTTTAAAGAAAATTTGACGTTTTAATTACCTTCGACGACGCGGAAAGTAATTTTTTTTTTAACCTTTACGTGCTCTTAATTTTTTTTTTTTTTTAAATTAAATCGAATGAATTATGTTTTGAATTTGAAACTTTTCATTTATTACCGCCAAAATCGAAAAAAAAAAATTATTACTTAACATTTAATTACCGATTGTAACATTTATTAATTAATTAATAAAAAGTAATAAATTTCGTCTATAAAAAAAAATAATAACCGACGTCAAAAAAATAAAATTATTATTAAATAAATAAATGAATTTATTATTATTATTATTTGAACGATTTAATTATATTTTCACACCTTAATTTTTTTATTTAAATATTAACAAATTTTAATACGACGTAGAGTAATAAAAATTACCAGTAATAATTACACAATTTTTTTTTTTTACTGTTTTAATAATTAACCGAAACGAAAAAAAAAATTATTAACGTTGTAAAAAAAAACGATACATATAAAAAAAATGTAATTAAATTCGTGAATTTTTTTTTCGTCATTTCCATTGACTCAAAAATAAAATTTCCTTTGAAAATTACGTCAATCACGTGACGTAATTTTCATTAATCTTCACATATAGAAAAAAAAAAATCGACGAATATTATCAAAAATATAAAAATTTTCTTTAATAAATAAGAATTCGTCGTTCTTATGAAATTTTCTCCGGAAAATTTTTTTGTTTTTCCATAATTAATACAGTAGTCGGAGAGTAATTTTTCTTACCTTAAATTTTTCTAGAAAATTCGTATAAATATTTATTAATTAATAATAATTTTTTGTGATTTTTCCCGTCGAATTTTCCACCGCTGGTGGAAAGAGAATTGCTGCATATTCGTTGACATTTATTGCGCGAATAATATTCACTAATAAATGATAATAATACTTACTCGAAAACGTTTGTTTCGTAATAATTTTTTTATTTTTTTTTTCAAATAAAATAATAATAATAATGATCACATCGTGACTTTAATAAATAAATAAATCGTGAAAAAAAATAAAAATAAATAAAAATGTCGTGGATGATCATATATCGCATTTTCATTTGTCTCTCATTACAATTGTTAAGTTTTGTAATTTAATTCTTTTGATAACGTATCAAAAGCTCATCATTGGATTATTTTTTATATGCACCACCCCCGCCATCACCACCACTACCACCACCGGTTACATTGTTTAGCATCGGTGAAAAAAAAATAAAATTAAGCGAACGTGAATAATAAAGAGAAAAAAAAAATTTTTTT
>NW_002987105.1:521133-530529 GCF_000006295.1 Pediculus humanus corporis
ACCAAATTTTTTTCTTTTACGTAATTTTTCTTATGAATTTAAATCATCCAATTAGTAATATTTAAGGTTGTTTCACTACACCTAAGGTTGCCAACCGCCTCATCATTTAAAAAAAAATAAAATAATTAGGTACGCGATCTAATTATTTTAATTTTTTTTTTTTTTTGAAGGTTTGATTTAATTTATCATCCTGGAATTTTCAGGAAAAGAAAATTTTAATACGTAAACACACGATAAAATAAAAAAACTAAAAGTCGTAATAAAACGAGTGATAAGGAAGTGATAACGCTAAGGGAAAATAAAATAATAAATAAAATTCACACAATATAAAACATTATTATTATTATTATTATCATTCATTCGAAAAATTTTTAACGTCCGTGCATTTATTTATTTATTTTTTTTTTAAATGGAAACATTTATAAGACAAAAAAAAATAACTTTGTTTGATACAATTAATTCAAGGAAAAATTTTCGAAATTCGCTCACACAGAACAAACAAACAAACAAACAAATAAAATTATATATTTGACCATACGTAATAATAATAATAATTGTTTTTTTAAATCTGCCGTGAGAAACGAAAATGTCGAACGAATTTTTAATCTTTGTGTGAGTTTTTTTTTTTTATAAATTTTTTCTCTCTCAAAAAAAAATAATATCTAAAAATCAAATATATATATGAAAATCTACATAATATATAGAAATCAATAATATATAAAAATATAATATTATATAAATACGTATAAATAAATATTAAAAAAAATAAGAAATTTAAATTGCGAAACATAAAAAATATACCCGGTATTAAGTTACGTAGGTGAAACATTATATGTATATATAGACGTATCATCTTCCTCACGATTTAAATACTTATATTCTCTCTCTCTCTTTTTCTCTCTCCGTCTCTCTCTATTCTTATTCATAACCGGATGACAAAATTATAGCGCCAACTTTTATATTATTTATAGTATTTGTACTAAAAAAAAAAAAAAAACTCGACCGTTATGGTTTTTTATTACTCATTTTCCAAGTAAAAATAAATTTTTTTTAATAGTCAATGATGCGAAAAATTAATTAATTATTATTTTAAATATATTATTACTCGATTACCACCCTAGGAAATACAAAAAAAAAATTATTACTAATAATAATAATAAAATGGTCTCAAGGAAAAATTTTTTTTTTTATAATTATTGATTATATAGTAACAATTGTTTGTTGCTTACAACAACAAAAAAAAATTCGCATGAAATTTATTCTATATAAATTATTATTTGTATAGCTATAAAAAACAATAGCGCTATAAACGCGCGTTTTCCTACTCGTGAAAATAAATTAAAATCCCATAATTAAATGTTCGAATTAAAAATTTTTTTTATATCCTGTTACAAGAATAAACTATAAAATCTTTTTTTTTTCTTAGGAGGTTTTATTACTCGCTATAATTAATAATTTTCACATCGAAAAAAAAATTTTTTTACTATAAATAAGTAATTATTATTATTATAATAGTTTCGAAATTTTCTTTTTTTTTATTATTTAAATTTTTCGCCATGACTTAATTAAAAATTTTATTAAATATAAAACGTAATTTTTTGTATAAGTCGACTATAGAAATAAAATCTTAACTTAATAAATTTTTTCATTATAATTAAAATAATTTTTATTACCTTATGTACATGAGTAATAATTTTTTTTTTATGGACGCGCGCGTAAAAATAGTGTAGGTTAATATATAGGGGGGAGGGTAGAAAACCAAATTAAGCGTTTGTTATTCATGCAATCGTGATTCTTATTTCTTCCTACTTGGAATCCATATTCTTCTCTGTCTCCTCCCCACTCCCATTTCCGGTTTTAAAAATAATTTAGATTTTCCATATGAATTAAAAAAAAAAAATTAAATATAAAATTTACGTCATTTTTTTTTCTTTTCATATTATTAAAATTCGAAACGATACCCGTGAATGGGCGACGTTTTAAAAAAAATTCATTACGTCATCATGAAAATCGTCATTCGTCACCGCAGGAAATCAATACATTAAAAATAATAATAATAAAAAAAAGAATGATAAAATCCTAAAAATTACAAACGAAAAAAAAAAAGAATGGATTCCTCAAATTAAAAAAACCTTCGAATTATTATTTTTTTTTTTTTAGGGTCAATCAGTTCAGGAAAATCCTACGAAAAAAAAGGGATTCAGAACGTTAATACCAATTTTCCTCCTCCCTTTCCCTCCCTCCCTCCTCGGGGCCGTACAAACAACAAACGCATCAAAAAAAATTAGAAAAATTATGATTAATTGGTTTTTTCATAATAACTGACAAAACCTGCCATTTCATATTAAAAAAAAAAAAATTACAAATAAATCACTCGTTAATAATAATAATAGTAATAATAATCATTATTATTTTTATTGTTTAAATACTATTTATTATTATTATTATTAATTTAAAAACGGTAGAAATTTAAATTTGGGCGTTATAAATAAATATATTTATAGAAAAAAAATTTATTTATGTATATATTTGAATGCATTTTTTATATGAAAATGAAAAAAAAAAATATTTATGCAAATCAAGTAATTTATTACTTATTACCTACAACCAGTTTTCTTTTCATTTATATAATAATAATAATAATATTATTATTATTATTAGTATAATGTGGCTATTTTTTTTTTTTTAAATAATTTAACTTTGATTGTTAATTATATAAATAATATTGTGTGTTTGTATATATTATTATTATTATCGTATATTTATATTATGTTACCGTAATTTTTTTGTTTTCGAAATTTACGTAATAAAAATTTTTCGAGGAAAAAAAAGGGAATTTTTTTAATATCGTAATAAATAATTTACATAATTTAAACTAAAACCTTTTAGCAAGTATAAATTTTATAACGTATTAAAAAAAATCAATAATATATGTTTTATGTATTTTTTTTTTTTTATTAATAAAATTTTCGGTTAAGGTATAAATACTGATAACTTATCACAAAAAAATTTATTATTATTATTATTATTATTATTATTTTACCGTGTAAAAGTAATAAGAATAAAATTTTTATCGTGGAGAAAATCGATTTCGTCTGTTTTCGTCAATTTTTTGTTCGTAAACGTGGGGGGTATCAAGTACCTGCATTATTATAATTTCAACGCCATTTTTAAAATTTATATAAACTATTACATTAATAATAATAATAATAATAATAAATTTTATATCGAACGTAAAATATATATATATATATTATATAACAAACATGATCGATCCAACTTTTTATAATTTTTCGTATTGAAAAAAACAAAATTAAAATCGATAATTGTGTATTAATTTGACATTTGACCTTTTTAAAAAATTCGAAAAAAAAAAAAAATGAAAAGTCAGAGAAGATGAATACTTCATTTTAATATTATTATTATTATTATCATTATCGTATATGAAAAAAAAAAAAAAAAAACAAAATGAACGAGGTGATGATATATTTTTTTTTTAAAAAAATAGGCGTAACGTAAACAATATTTTAGTGACATTCCTCGTTTGGCATATATTGGTCAAAAGGTTAAAGGTCATTTATATATAATATTGGTATTCGTGTCGTCGGATTAATTTAAAGCCGGGACCAAAAAAAAAAAATTAAAAAACAATAATGGATAATAATATGAATAGTAGGAAACACGTCGTGCTCTTATTATCATCACATATTACCTTATTTAGATTTAAGTGGGTGAATTACGTAACGTGGTGTGAGAATCGAGGGGAGTGAGTGGTGGTGGTGGTGAGGGTGGTAATGAATGAGAAATCGTGTTAACACCACGTTCTCCCCACGTTGTTCGATGGTGGCACACACACGCTGACGTGTGTTCTGCCATGCCTTTCTCATGTTATGCCAGATCATATTGAAAAAAAAAAAAAAAAATTGTTTTGTAATAACAAAAAAAAAGAAATTAATGTTTGAAAAATCCTTTTTAGGTTATTTTATCTAATGTAGAGTTCTAATGCCACTTTTTTTTTTTTATTGATTTATTAAAGTTTTGGTTTATAAAACTTTTTACAATCGTTTATCATTTTGTATACACGCGCATCGTGTATAAATTTATCGAAATTTTCCCGTGCCGGTGAATTTTTTGATTTTTTTTCCCGCCATTTTTTTTATTATTATCTCTTTTTTAAAATTTCATAACAATTTGTAACCGTTTTTCTTATTTCTCTCTCACTCTTTTATTCTTACGTGATCTTTTTTATTTTTAAAAATTATTATTGATTCTTCTTCAGGTCATAGTTTGCAAATATATATATAAATTAGATTTATTATTATTATTATTATTATTTGAAATTTCGAAAAATTCATTCCGACATTAATTCACATTTTCATAAAATAAATTTTTATGAAAACAATGGAGTCGTAATCGAGCAATGAAACATTGACCCATTTTTATTTTTTTTTTGTATCACACAAAAAGTAATTACGATTTCTTTTTTGTTTTTTTTTCTTTCTCTTTTCCTCATCTTTCCTCGTTCTATCTTTTAATCTTCTTTCCTTTTTTATTTTATTTAGATTCTTTTTTATGAATATTAAAAAAAAAAATATTTTTTTTTTCAAGGATTTCAAATATAATTCGTTCTTGTTTTTTTTTATTACTTTTTTACTCGCGTTTATTTCATTTTTTTCTTTGTTTTTTGAACTAAATTTTTTTAAAAATCGATAATGATAATAATAATAGGATAAATTAAAAAATAATAATAATAATAATAATAAATGAGTTCGGAAATTCCAATATATAAATAATAATAATTTTTTAAATTCCTTTCGGTAGCCCTGAACTAATCGTTTAGTAATAAAAAAAAAAATTAAATTAAATTAATTTTAATTTTTTTTTTTTTTTTACTTTAATAAATTTATTTATTTATGTATCTATCCGAAAACCAGATAATAATTTATTTATGTATATTAATACATTTAATCCCGGATTATTTTCCGCATCTTAATAATTATTACCGCATTTTTAATGCCGTTAAAAAAAAAAACGTTAATTTTTAATTTTTTTTTTTCTTCCTATCGTTGCACAAAATTATTATTATTATTATTATTATCATTATCATTAATTTACTGTGATTGTTGTTGATGTTATTTCGGTTCGTTGGCCAATTAAATGACCCCACCGTGTCAAAGGTGACACGTGAAAGAATTATATTTTTGTAATTTTGACGTATTTAAGTGTAAAGGTAAACAAAGGCTAACAAGTTATAATTTTTTCTTTTTTCTTTTCTTTAACAAAACATTTCGATGATAATAATAATAATGATGATAATGATAAGACGAACCCTTTGGCAAATTATTGTTCGAATGTAAATAAAAATTATTCCTCCCTCACATACCCAAAAAAAAAAAAAACATGTTCATCTTTTCATACATCCTTTTATTAATTTTTAAAAATTTATGTAAATTTTTTTATTTAAATTTTTCCTTTCTCGTGCCACGTTTATTATCACTCGAATCATCGGATTTTTAAAATTTTGAATCGATAAAAGATAAAATCTAAATAAAAAAAATCATAAATTTTAATATATAATATATAAATATATTATTGATATTAACTACTGATTCCGATACGCCATAGATTAAAAATTCTTACGTCATGCCATCCGTGACGACCATGATCAATGCTAGCTAAATTTATTATATTTATTTAATATATGTGGACTAAGGTTTGTCAATATGCGTAATTTACGCAGCGTAATGGGTACCCGCTTCAAGTTTCAATAAAAAAAAAAAAATCGATATTTTAATGCTGAACACTGTCGTTGAATATATACATATATATTTAAATAAATGAAAAGGTTAATTAATTTTAACGAACTCTATAATACCAATAAAGTCATCTTACGCATATACACGCATATACGCATTTTAAATTTACGAGTTAAACATATATTATATATACATATACATTTAAATTTTTTTTTATACTTATTATAAATTTAAAAAAAAAAAAAAAAAACTCGTTCTTGCACTGTAAATTAATTTACAGTGCAAATGTTTACGCAATAAATAAATTATAAGGTTTACCATGGTGTAAATTATAAAATTTTATTATTATTATTATCATCATCATCATCGTTATAAGATTCACCACCGTAGTAATAAAAAAAAAAAAATACCTAATATTTTTCTTATGTAGTTCACTACAACCACAACGTTATAAAACGTTTTTTAAATAATTATTATTCACGCGTACCTATGCGTATTTTTTTTATGGCGCCAAAATAAATATTTAAAAATTGAAAAACAAAAATTTTAATTAATTAATTAATTAATAAAATAGTTCCCCGTTTATTTTTTTTTATTGGTTACGAGTATGCGTAACGCACACACCCACGCACGCGCGAATTTTCATTCATATCATTTATCGCGTTGATAACAAAAATATGATAAGAATTCAAACAAATTTAAAAATCCATACAACTAATACATTTTTCAAAAATTAAAATTCATTAAATATAAATAGTAAGACTGATTCAACCACAACTCGTTAAAAAAAAAAAAAAATAATAATAATAATAATAATAATAAAGATGTATTAATGACGTAATAACCGAGTTGTAGATGATACTCATTAAAAATTTATTTTAACAGCGTTAAAAAAAAAAAAAAAAAAAATTAATAACGCATCGCTTCAATGGATTTCCTGTTATTTATTTATTTTTTTATTACGAATCTTCTGCTATACGTAAATGGATTATTTGGCAAAAAAATAGTAATAATAATAATGATTCGAGTAATTTTTAATCGCGTTATTTACTCGCTAAAAAAAATTACACGTTTTTAAATACGTTCGTTCGGCTATTGGTTAACCTGCCAACACAAAAAAAAAATTATAATCCCCTGATTATGCGTAATTGACGTAATTTTTTTTTTTTTTTTTTACAAAGAGGGTAATTTATTACTAAAATAAAACGGTGGTAAATTTTTTTAATTTTTTTTATTATAATTTATTAAACGTTCGAAAACCAAAAAAAAAAAAAATTATCACGTTTTAATATACGTTAATAGGACGGTTAGAAAATTTTTTTTTTTTACGGTAAATTTTTTTTTTTTTTATAAAGATGGTTAAAGTGGAAAGAAGGAGGGAGAGATGCGGAGGAGAGGAGAAGGGGAAAAGTTAATAAACATTAATTTTTATTCACGTTTTAAATTTCGACATTTTTGTAACTTATTACCTAAGGTCAAGACTAATACACATATATATATATAAAATTTCAAAAAAAAAAAAAACTGTTATTATTTTATTGTTTCACATTCACGAAAAAAAAAAATTCTTTTTTTTTATTCACTCTCCCTATCTCTCTCTCTCTCTCTCTCTCTCTCTCTCTCTTCTTCATTTTCCGAAGGTTTTTTTTTTTCTCCTACTAAACAGTTCTACCAACATACGCTAATATAATTTATAATAATTTTATATTATTAACTTTTTAGAAAACTTTCGAAAATTTTATTCGTTTTTTTTTTTTTTTTAAATTTTACAACAAAAAAAATTATTATTATTATTATTACTTATTTAAAATAAACGTCATATGTTGAGAATTACGTTATTATTCAAGTCACGTGATGAATTGTAACCGTTTTTTTAATTAATAATGTACGGTAACAGATTATTTTTTCAGTGTTGTTAAAATTTTTAAATAATTAATAATTAAAAAAATAATTTTTTAATTAATGTTTTATTTATTTTAATGACATTATTTTTATTTTAAAAAAATTATTATTATTATTATTATTAAAATACCGGCGATGATAAAAATTAATTATTTTTTATGTTAAAAATAAAAAATAAAAAATGTTTTTAGCGAGAAAAAAAAATTTGCATCGGTAAAAAAAATTTGCCGTCAAGATATTATTTACATTTTCTTTATTTATTTATATTTTTGTCGTTATTATTAATAAATATTTATTTAATTAATTATAAAAAAAAAAAGAAAAAAATTTCTACGTGAATAAATATAAAAAAAAAACCTTTCACTCTTTTAAAACCATGTTAAACTTTCGAGTTTTAAATTGCGAATACGATTTATTTTTTTTTCGATTCATTTATCATTAGAAAAAAAAAAAAATTTAAATAAAATTGTAGTTTAAATAAAATTTAAATTTTAAAAATGGTACCGAGAGATCGTTAAAAATAAAACATGAATGAATTTACATTCGAAAACAAACAAAACAATCAACACGTGATTTATACATAAATGGGATCCCCCGTCGATATATATATCAGAGTAAATACAACATAACAAATGCACGTGTTTTTTTTTGCACGTAATAAATAAATGAGACGTTTTGATACAGTAATAAACAATATTTTGAAATTAATAAAGGGTGCAATTATTGAAAAAAAAAAATAAAATAAATTTTTAATTATTCTGATAACTGATAAAAGAAAAAAAACGTAAGGTTTAAGTTCCCCAAGGACTTACCCCAATATTATACTCATGCGAAAAAAAAATTATTACTACTCAACCACGTGTTTTTCTTTTTTTTTTTGCTATACGCAATTTTTTGTTTTCTCACCCTTCTCTCTTCCTTCCCCCTCCCTTTTGCCAACCTTTTTCTGACCTTTTAAAATATTTTCAGTGAATTAAAAAAAAAAAAAAAAACGTCAATACGTTACAAAAAAAAGTTAATTTTTATTTACTCGTATTCGATACGAAATAATAATAATAATAATAATGATAATAAATTTGTAATAATTTTTATTGGTGTAATTTAAAATTTAACCGTAGCAAATTTAAATAAATGCAAAAATTTTCATAAACTTCGTCAAATAATAATAATAATAGTAATAATAATTTTTTCGGTTTTTCTTTGTTTTTATTTTTTCTTATTTGTATAAATTATAAAAAAAACAATTTATTTATTTCGTTCGTCAAGGTTTCTCTCTCTCTCTCTCTCTCGTCATCATTATTATTATTACACATTTGAATTTATTTAATAAACGTTTAAATAATAATAATAATAAATAAATAAATAAATAGATGTTAAAAGAAAACGATTTTTATTGCGTTAAATATTTTGTTATTTTATTTTATTTAAAAAATAATAATAATAATAATAACATCAATTTGTTTTTTTTTTCTCCCGCAAATAAATTTAAAATCTAAATTGACCTTTGAACTTATTTTTTTTTTTTAAATTTACTTTGTTAAAGATTTTATTATTAAAACAAAACAAAATAAAAAAAAAAAAAGGTGAATTCCATTTATATTTTCCTTCTTTCCTTCGAGAAATTTTCTTTTTTTTTTTTTTTTCTTTACCTTCTCGATTTAGTATAAATGAGAAGGTGTATGATGATGATGATAATAATGATCATGAGCGTTCAAGGAAAAAAAAAAAAAACAGCAAC
>NW_002987105.1:531051-535753 GCF_000006295.1 Pediculus humanus corporis
TAATATTTTTAAGGTTTTCCTGTGTGTGTAACAAAAACTAATTTTGACAATTTTTCCAAAATATAACACTTAAAAATTTTCCTTCCTGGAAAATATTCATAAATAATAATAATAATAATAATAATAATAAATTCAAACGAGTTTTAATTAATTTTTTAAGAGAAGCGTTAAACTAAACCAGTTTGTTTTTTTTTCGGCGGTTGGTATTATTTCTATTTTAATTCGTGCATGAGAAAAACTTGACGATTTCTTTTACACGACCTTGACCCTTAAAGATCACCCAATGTGAGTTTAATTAATTTTTCATTTTTTTAATTATTTTTTTATAAACGTCGACGCCTTTATAACATAACGCGTTTTAAATTATAAAAATTTTTACTGAGTGAAATTTTTCATTTAAAAAAAAAAAAATAATAATAATAATGACGACACAGATTTTTAACGAAATAAAGCGGCGTCGATTCTCACGTTTCGATTTTTAGTTTTTTTTTTTTAAGAGCAAAGGAAAATAAATATGATGACGTAATGATAACAACACTTTACTTTTTTTTTTTTGTAAACTTATTGAAAACAAATTAAAAATCTTTTGGGGTTAGCTTACGAAGTCGACGACGACGTCGTGTTTTTTTTTTTTTTTACTGTTCTAAATTTCCGTTTTTTTTAACGGTGTGACGTAATATTATTATTATTATTATTTTATTAAAAGTTAAGAAGAAACATAATATTTTTTTTTATTAATTTGCGAATCAATAAGAGCAGTTATAATAATTATTACATAAAAATGTTGCAGAACTTTAGTATAATCCTCGTGCGTATATATAAAACGCACGCGAGTAAATTACGTAATGTTTATATTTTTTAAAGTACTGCCTTATCACTGTTATCAGTAAACGTTGTTAAATTTATTAACAAAAGTTCGTTATAAAAATTAAATTTTTCTTTTTTTTTTTTTAAATTTGTATCGTCCTTCCTGTAGTAACTATAATTTTTTTTTTTTACAGTTTCTAAAGAGCAAAGTATAACATAAAAAACTTGTTTATTATTCAAGTAAATAATTAATTATTTATTAACTTATTAAAATAAAAAATTCCCATCTCGAGTTTCATCTAGATTCGTCACTGTGATAAATATAAATTTAAATAATGATGAATTTATTTTCCCGGGTTTTTTAAAAATAATTTCATTATAACGCTTTATAAATTTTCCATATGTTTAGCCCACCCCGCCCCCACTCATTTTTCACCCACCGAATAATTGCGTAATTTTTATAATAATTTCTTCTGCTAAAATTGTCAAAATTATAATATTGGTCATCATCATTACTATTTATTCCGGTTTGCAATAGAAATAAATTCGGTTATAAAAATTAAAGTTAAAAAAACAATAATAAAATGAAAGAGGTTTGCGATGATGATGATGATGATGATAATGATGATTAACGTGAAAAAAATTGTACTCATTAAATAAAACAACCTTGCTCTTATATTTTTCTGATGCTTCTACTTATTTGTTGTAAAGAGCATCGTATAATATTTCACCCGTCAAGGAAAGTACAAAAATTACAAAATAATTACTTAATTTAATAATGATATTATTATTATTTTACCTTTTTCTTTTTTTTTTTTATAAACAAAGGGCCTTAAACGTTCAGGTATGATATATATATATAAACCTTATTTCGTGTTTTAATCACTTTTCCCCCTGTAATAATTCGTACTGCCATGAAAACTTTGTTATTTCATTCATGAACCTATGGCACTACACTCTTCTTCTTCTTCCTCCTCCTGTACTAGTCATGTCGCGATCTTTATAAGCAAAGACGAATGACAATTGAAATGTTTTACCTTCTCAAATACCAAAAAAAAAAAAATTTAAATGGAGGGTAATAAAATAATTATATCATTTGGTAATGAAACAATACATAGGCGAATAACGCCTACCACTACGTCTCTATTATTGCATCCGGGTTAATGTTTGACGTTTTCAGGTAAATGGCATGAACTATTATAAGGTTCGAGGTTTCTTATAAAATTTTTTTAGGAATTATTCGATGGTGTCGCGCTCTTTAGTTATTTTTTTAAAGGAAAAAAATCGTATGCAGACGAGAATAAAAAAACGGCGATTATTTTAATTATCTCTTGTTTGTTTGCGGTGTGTCCATGTTGTTGCAATATCCTATTAAGGAATACTTAATTTCTTCCTCGGGTGATAGTTTGGCCAGCCATTTTAAGACCATAGTTCATATTAACAATCGATGGTTGTTATTTTGACCACTTGATTTGACCCTATTCCTCTTCTTCTTTTATTTCATTGGTTCTTGTGTGAAACAACAACAAAAAAAAAATTAAAGAAATGGATCTTATTTTGAAATTTTCATCATCACGATGCTGCGTTCAATGTACAATTCCATATCGAGATCATCGACCTTGACATTTCGTTATTATCGACCTTTGAAAGATTTAAAGGAATGCTCTTAATCACCCACCACCACCACGAGAATCGATTCGATTATCGATCGATTATTATTATTATTTTTTTTTTCCCCAAAAGTTTTTTCTTCTTTTGTATTATTATTTCTTCTTCCCTTTCATTTATTTTTCCTTAATTTTTTTTCCTTTTTTTTTTCCTTCCCGCCATTTTGTCATTGTTTTAAAAATGGGAGTTGGCTAAGGGGCGGGAGGCGGGGTACGGGAGGGAAAATTAGGTTAATATAATCTCCGAATTGCTCCTTTTGTTATTTATTTTACCATTTCCCACTTTTTTTTCTTTCTTTCTTCCTACCTTGACCGTTTTTTAAATCGTTTTCCCTTATTTATTTATCATTTCCTTATTAATTATTATTATTATTGCATTATTCCTAATGAGTTTTATTACGAACCTCCCTTTTGCTCATGAACCACCAACACACGGTGGCATAATAATCATCATCATCATTGACCCAAATATACATTTATCGATTATCATTTTGATAAATTATTTATTTTTTATTTTATTTATCGGTAATATTTTACAACAATTCACGTCACCATATTTTCTATTATTTCTTTCTCGAGCTTTTATGTAAGATTACATTGAACAATAAGTTTAGAATTTTCTAGAAAATTAAATTTTCGAGTAAGTGTAAAGCAATTTAAAAACACGATTATTTTTTTTTTTATTTTTCAAATTTTTCATTTAAACGTTTTAAGACTTTTTTTTTCTTTAAATCGTTTAAGATTTATTTATTACTTTTAAAATACAATAATAATAATAATAATAATGATTATTGCCTAATTGATATTGTGTTTCGTTTGTCTGCCTCATGTCAATATCTTTTATGATTTAACCTATTATGATAACACACATTTTCATTTCGTTTAGGAGGTCTTCTGCTTCTTTTTCATTTTCTTTTTCTTAAAAAGAAATTACGTAAGGTGTTGCATGATGAGCTTTAATGATAATAATAATAATAAAAAAATTCGTTGTAACGGTTAAAAAAAAAAAATTTTTTTTTACTCTTTTCGTTAGAGTACAGAATTTAAAAAACCACAATGATGAGGATGTTAAATGAGAAAATGTTTCAAGTCATTTGGTATAATTAGAAAAAAAAAAAAAAAACATTAATAAAAAATTGGCATAATTAAACACTTTTTTTTTTTTTAAATTATCCATCAAATGAACGCAGCGTGCGTGCATGCGTGAATGCGTGAGTGTAGGGCGTGCGTGAGTGCGTGCGTGCGGTCGGTCGAAAATGAAGATAAATTGATTAAAATTATCATAACGAAGTAGAAAAAAAAAAACAAAAAAAAAAAAATTGATTTGTTTTGAAATTTATTATAATTTCTTTTTGCGTGTGCGTGTGCGTGCGTGTGTGTGTGCGAGTGTTTGATGAGATTTTTAACGTTTATTTGACACGTAAATGATGAATGAATAAAATTAAAACGTCAAATCGAACAACAACAACAATTTATTAATTATCTATAAAAATTACCGTAAAATTGTAATGGAACAAAAACCCCCGGTTATCATAACAAAAATTTATGATAATTTATGATTCTCAGTTAAGAAAAAAAATCATCAACCCTTAAACTTCATAACAATAATCATTCGAAATAATTTTTTATTACCAAAATCATCTTCTTCTTCTTAACATTATTCTTAAAAAAAAAAAAAAAAGCAATCTATATATATATATATATATATATTGTTATGATCCCGTACTCAATATTCACATTTTCAACTTTTATAAACAAAAGACTGGCGACGAACTTAAATTGTTCTTCTTTAGAAGCGAAGCTTCTAAAGACTATTTCTTTTATTTTATTTGCAAGTGTTTGCTAGTTCCCATTGTTAAACGTTCGAAACAGTTGACTGACGAAAGACCAAAGTAATATAGGCAAGCTACACAGCTTGGCGTTGGTTCATTTGATTTTTAGTCTAGCTGTAATAAGTTCTTGTTTATTAATATTAGTTTTGTGATAGTTTTAAGTGCTTGTTCATTACTTACAAAAATAAAGAACGAACCGAATATAACATATTAAAATTTTGGCGCAGTCGATGAAGGATCATTCTGAACGACAAGAAACCGGAGAATTCTTAAGTAATTCGTTTCATGTTGGTGGGTTTTAACTCTTTATCAGAATTTCTTTATATTGTAAGTAGTAGTAATAGGTAACTCATTTTGTGAACAATGCCTAAACTTGATCAACCTGTTTTCAACCCA
>NW_002987105.1:535773-537684 GCF_000006295.1 Pediculus humanus corporis
AAAGAGAAGATTCAAACCAGTCAAAAATTAGCAAGAACAAATCCAATTAAAAATAACATAAGAGTCAATGAAAAACTTAATCCTGAATTTAAGGATCCATACGAGGTCAAGAAAAAATCTGGCAAAAACGTTTTATTAAAAATCCGTAACAAGGAAGTTACTTATCACAAAACCGTGTTCTGAGTAGTTGATCTAAAGAGAGAAATCCAAAATAATAATAATTTAATCCTTCTATTTTCCCATACAGCTAATCATCATTTATTTTATTATTAATCCATTTATTCTTTTTCTAATCATTATTTATGTTTCCTATATAAAATTTTTATATTTTTTAGAACTTATGTCAATTTTGTTTCGAATTTTATGTCTCATAATTTTATTCTTTTATCTTTACTCTTTATGTAACATTGTTCACTAACGAGTATTGCCTAGGAAAGGTTCTACTACTTGCAGCTATAAAGCTTAAAATTATGTTCCTGATAAGAAGCCAATGTGAAGAGATACAACAGTCTACCATACAGAAGACATAGCACCTACTACTACTCAAGGAGTCTCAACCTGGACGAACATTCAGAACCCGACATAGGAAGCTGTCAAATCCGAACAAGAGGAGAAAACAAATTCTTTTTTCAATAATTGTTTTCCGTCTTAAGGGGGGAGGTGTTATGATCCCGTACTCAATATTCACATTTTCAACTTTTATAAACAAAAGACTGGCGACGAACTTAAATTGTTCTTCTTTAGAAGCGAAGCTTCTAAAGACTATTTCTTTTATTTTATTTGCAAGTGTTTGCTAGTTCCCATTGTTAAACGTTCGAAACAGTTGACTGACGAAAGACCAAAGTAATATAGGCAAGCTACACAGCTTGGCGTTGGTTCATTTGATTTTTAGTCTAGCTGTAATAAGTTCTTGTTTATTAATATTAGTTTTGTGATAGTTTTAAGTGCTTGTTCATTACTTACAAAAATAAAGAACGAACCGAATATAACAATATATATATATATATATATATATATATATATATATATATATATATATATATATTAATAAAATATTTTTAAGGTTTTTTAAAAGTTCAAATAATTCGTAAAATGTCTTCTAACTCTCACACAAATAATAATAATAATAATAATAATAATAATAATAATAATGATAATGATGATGATGGATTCGAATAAAATCATCGTCATCGAAATTGTAAAAAAAAAAAAAATTAAAAAAAATACGAAACGACATTAAAATCAAATTTTTTTTCATTTTTTTTATTTTTCGTTTATTATTATCATTATTACTATTATTATTATTATTGCAATGATGCATACGTATATTGGGAAAAAAAATTTTTTTTTTCAAAAGGTCCGTTCGTACTAGTAAAAAAATAAAAAATGCACGAAACGTTTTAACCTTTAATTAAATGTAAAAATGCATATAAAAGGGCAAAAACACCTGCCGAGAATGAGCTTAGAGAGAGAGTGAGAGAGTGAGAGAGAGAAAGAGAGAGTAAAATTACAAAATAAAAATTTTTTTTACAAAAAAATTGTAAAAAAAAAAATTTTTTTAAATATAAAAAAATATTCATGTGTTGTTACGTTAATCGATAATTCGATACCTGAATTTTTTTTTTTTTAGTAAATTGCATAATAATTAATTATTTATTAATATGATTTATTACAAATAAATTTTAAAAAAATTTTTATATTATTATGTACAAAGAGGTACGTAAAAAAAAAAAAAGAATCGAAACAATAATGGCGTAAACTGTCATAAAGTTTTTTTTTTATTACGATAAAAAATCGTAAAAAAATTTCAAATAATAATAATAATAAAGCCGTGTTGTTTTGCACATCTCTGTTTGTTACCGTACAAAAAAAATTTTACGTGTTATTACAAATAAAAATTTCGTGTTTGTT
>NW_002987105.1:538566-543942 GCF_000006295.1 Pediculus humanus corporis
ATTTTTTTTGTTTTTTTTTTACTTCCTGCCACGTATTTTTCATTTTTTTTAAACTGATTTATTTTAATAAATTTTATGTAATTATTACGTAAATTAAATTCTTTTTCTCTCTCTCTCCTTTCCACATATTTTTTTAAAAATATCAAAAAAATATCAAAAAAATATTCATTAAAAAAAAATGGCGCTGGATGTAAATTAATAAAAATTAAATTTTTTTAAATAGTAAATTTTTAAATATTTTTAATTTCAACAATAATAATCACGTAAAAACAATTCGTACGCATACGCACACGCACGCACGTAAAATTTTCTCTTACGTTTTGTTTTTTTTCTTATGGGTATATGTACGTGTGTGTGCGTGTGCGTGTGTGTGCACTTGACCCGATGATAAAATGTGAAGGGAAATTATTGTTGCACCATATCAATGAGGGCGTCGTTTAAAATCGTGATTAAATTAAATTTTTTATTTATTTATTTGTATTGTGATTATTTGGTTGGAGGCATTGCACTCTGCCATTGATTTTTTAAATTAAAAAATCTCATCTTCATTAAAAAATTTTTGATCACGTGATAAGAGATAAAACAAACCTTCGAAGGTTTTCTACACGTGACGACATCGCATTGTGATAAAAAGACATCTTGGACGAAGGTTCGTTCGCGAATGAAAATTTTCTTGACGAATGTCAGATCTTTGTCACGTGACATTCGCACGCACGCACGCATTTTTTTTTTTATAAAAAAAAGAATTTTTCAATTAGTTTTTTCTGTGATGGGTCAAGGAAAAAAAAATTGAAATGATGAAATAATAATAATAATGAGGAGGAATCGTCGTATTCGGAACGAGAGCGTAGGACAAAATAATGTTTTATTTTTCCAAAGTTTGCGAATCATTTAATTAATTATCGTAAGATGACTTACGTTTAAATGTAAAATTATTAATAATTTTATGTCTTTTTATAATTCCTAATTTGTTAATTTCGACAATTAAAATTTATTTTCGATTGTTTTCATTTGAAAAACATTTCGTTACGCGTTTGTCGGTTATTGTCGGTTGTTGTTGTCGTGGTCGTTATCGGTGTTTCAACGTTTTTTTTTTAAACAATTCGTTTTATTTAAATTTTTTTTTTTTATTTTCGTAATAAAAATTAAATTTAAGAAAAATGAAAAAAAAAAGAAAAGAATTTAATGATTGCAAAGGATTCATTCGTTGTCATCCTTGACTTTATTCTTACAAAAGATTATTTCCCCCTTGAGGGTTATGAAATATTTGAACGTTTCACACGAAATTTAAACAAAACAAGTAATATAATAATTTATTTAATCGGTGCAAACAAACAAACAAACAGACAAAAAAACCGTTTCGTAGTATACACGCCGGCAAACAACTTAATTCAAATACTTGAAAAATAATAAATTCTTTTTTAAGAAAAAAAAAAAAAAGTCATTTTTTAAACGAGTATAAAAAGAAACAAACAAACAAACAACAACAACAACAACAAAAAATTTCACTTGACTACCGTTAAACAGTTTTTTTTTAGTGGGGGGGGATCGTTTAAATCCGGTCTGATATATATGATTTTAATTTATTTCTTTAAATTTGACTTTTACATTATCGGAACAAACAAACAAACATGCGTGCAACCGATGAAATAATAATAATAATAAATTAAAACCGTAGAAAGTTTTAGTTTTTTTTGCATTATGCAATGTAAAAATTAAATTTTAAAAAAAAAAAAATCCGGATGTTATTTTAAATCAAGTATTTAACGAATTTTTTTTTATTGTTATTTTTTTTTTAAAAGTCTTGTTATCATTCGTTCGGTTCATTAATTAATTTAAAAAAAAATGATAACAAAGTCGTCAGTTACGTTATTATCATTATTAGGAAATAAATAAATTAATAATAAAAACGACCGGAAATAAAACAAATTTCTCGTCTTCGGGGGTTTTTGTCGTAAATTTATTAAATTCGACAAACGAACGAAAAATAAATAATTAATTACCCGTGTTATAAAAAATATTAAAAAATTAATAGTATATAAATAATAATGATATTAAAATAAATAAATATTCTAAAAAATTAACCTATTCATTAATTCGATAATAAATATGTCGAAATCAATAATAATATTAATAATAATAATAATAATAATAAAGAAGATGCGGCGAAAAAACTTTTTCATTTTTCATATATGGGTAAAATCCTACTCATTTGAAAAAAAAAAAAAAAAATTCTTTCAACTTTTTTTTTTTTCTTTATATTTTTACCTTGAACGTTTTTTTTTTTTTTTTAAAATAATTTCCCAACGTGTATGTAACCGATTTTATATCGAAAACATCTTTATTATTATTATTATTATTATCATCATCGTAGTTTTTTTTTTTTCGCGGTTTAGTTTTTAATGAAAGTCTTATCCAAGGATGGGAAGGACACAAAAAGACGAGAAAATTTTTTTTTAAAAAAATTATTATTAATCATAATAATAAAAATATTTTACGTTGGGGAAAGTGGGGGAGGGGAAGGGGATAATACAATAAAGAGATTGAAAATTTAAAAAAAAAAAAAAAATGTTATTCTTTTTCGTACAAAAAAAAGACCTAATGTAGAACGTTGATTTTGCACGTGCAATAACGCAGGCATTAAAAAATGAAGGAGAAGAAGAAGCAGAAGATAAGAAGAAGATTTCTACTTTTTTTTTTTAAAATGAGATCAAATTATTAAGGTAATGTCAAGGAAAGAATATGAAAGGAAGAAAATTTTTTTTTGATTTTCGTTTTAATATAAAAAAAAAAAAAAGAAGAAAAAGTGTGAGTGTGTGAGTGTTCGATCTATGACAATAAGATGTTGAAAAAAAGGTAAACTAAAGAAAGAGAGAAAAAGCAAAAAAGGAAAATAGAAACAGATAAAGAGAAAGATGATAGAAAGAGAGACAGAAAGAGAGAGAGAAAGAGAGAGATACAGGCAGACAAAAAGAGAGAGAGAGAGAAAAATACATGAAAAAGTCGTAAATGAGTATTCCCGAGTTTATTTTTTTTTATTAAAACTTCTCAAATAAGAGGATTTGTTATGACGTCATTTATTTTTAAAAATCCCGCCAAAATTTTCCCTCTCTAACGTCATTTTATCGACGATAAATTTTTTTAAAGACACAACAAAAAGCAACGAATTCGCGAATTTTTTTTTTTTTTAAACAAACACAACATTAATAAATAAATTAATTGATTTTCACTGGAAAATATTTTAAAAAATCAGAGCATACGTAAATTGTGTGACGTCAACACAAACAAACAAACAAACACAATTTTGTCATTTCCGTTTGGAACGGGGTTAATTTTTAATCAAAGTGATAATATCGCAACGAATAACACACGCGTGCGTCTTTTTTATTTTTTTTTCGGTTAATTGATTGCAAAGTTTAATCTATTTCAATTTCACAAAAAAAAAAAAACTAACAATGGCGGAATTTAGTAATAAGTTTTATTTAATTGCCATTGTTTTTTTTTAAAAAAATTTAAACTTTCGTCTCTCAACAATTTTTTTTTTTTTTATTTAATATACATGAGAAACATTTTCATTATGCAAAAACTATTTAAAATGAAATAAATGTTAAAAGTTTAAAAACATTTTATCATTATCATTATTATTATTATCGATGCGAAATCGTGTGTAACTCTCGCGTTTAAAAACGAAAAAAAAAGTTTTTTCTTTATTTATTATTATTATTATTTATTGTTTTGTAATCGTTTTCGTTTTTTCCTTATGGAATTTTTATTATGTTTTAATAAGATGATCTAATTTATAAATTTTTTTTTATGTTACGCGGCGTTTTAACACGTTTAAAACATTGTCTGGAACATTCTGGAATTGTTTCACTCACGGAAAAAATTCCAAAAAAAAAAAAAAAAATTTTTTTCTGATTTATCACTACAACTCATTATTACGTATTACAGAATTATTACAAAATAAATTTTTTTTTTTCTTTTTCGACTCGACAACATTTACGCAAAAATTATAATTATATCGTCGTGATGATAATGATGATGATAATGATAATAATAATAATAATAATAATAATAATAATACTAAAAATATTTAAATTAATTAATTAAAAAAAAAAGAAAAAAAAGAATGGAAAATTAAGGAAATGTGTATATATTGTACAAAAAGATTTTGTAATAATATTAATATTAATAATAATAATAATAATAATAATAATAATTATTCATTTATATCATCGTTGTCGGGAGGAGTAGGGGGAATAGAGGGGGAAGGAGGAAGAGGAGGAGAGGAAAGGAGTAAAGAGAATCCGGGGGAAATTTTTTTGCAAAAAAGTAAAAAATAGCAAATAAATAAATTTTGACGAAAAAATTTTTTTTTATTTCATAAAAATCAAGTTAATAATTTTTTTTTTAATAAATAAATAAATAAATTTCACGATTTATTATTATTATTACTTAATAAATCGTGATTTATTTTTCCTTGATATTAATAATACTAGATAAAAAAAAAAAAAATAAATAAATAAATAAATAATTTATTTTTCGGGATTAATAAATATTTATTACTCTCGTGCTAATAATAATAATAATTATTATTTTAATATTCAAAAAATTTAAATATTAAAAATTTAAATATTAAAAATTTAAATATTAAAAATTTTAATATTTAGAATGAACGTTTTTGTAAAAAAAAAAAAAAAACAAACGAACGCGCGAACGGATAAGTAAAAAAAAACGCGCGTATAAATAAATATTAAATATTCGATGATGATGATTATGATGATTACGTCATTTTAAAACTACGTAACATTGACATAGAATTCAATAAGAAAATGAATTCGTTCGAAAAAAAATAATAATAATAATAATAAAATTTATGACGATTCGAAAAAAAAAAAAAACCCTTTCACGAATAATGATGATGATTCGAGAACTGGACTCGAACTTTCTAAATCAAAATTTTTATTTATTTTTTTTATTGTCCGGAATTCGACAAAAAAGTTGCGAAATTAATAATAATAATAATATTTATTATTATTATTATTATTATTATTATTATTATTATTATTATTATTATTATTATTATTATTATTATTATTATTATTATTATTATTATTATTATTATTATTTAATCGGAATCGATATTGGTCAAGGTTTTTTAAAATGACGAATAAATGTATAATTACGCGGAAAAAAAAAATTTCTTTTTTCTTTTTATTTGTGACGTTCGATGAGTATAAAAGACGTTCACGACGTTCATGGAGAAATTATTATTATTTAACGTTCCAGTTTAATAATTTAATTCTAATTTATAAAAATCTGCTAAAATAAAAAAAAAAAATTTTGTGATGGCGGCGGTGAGAAATGACAAGACCT
>NW_002987105.1:544884-551434 GCF_000006295.1 Pediculus humanus corporis
TAACAAAAAAAAAAAAATTTCGCACTGCAACAATCGTAATCCCTATCAATTATTAATAATTTTTTTTTAACACCGGGTAATAAAATTTGAAATGGGTAATAAATATTATCACCTAAATTTAACACATCCGTTACTCAATGATGAGTAAAACATGAGAATACGTTCGTCGTACTGAGGTTTTTAATTTTAAAAAAATCAAACGAATTACTTAATAATCACGTGGGCAATTAATAATAAACGGTAATAATATTAATTTGCAAACGGTAATAATTTATAAAAGGTAATACTTTTGTAATAAAAAAAAAATTTATTTCGCGAATCTTTTCCCCCCAAAAAACAAAAAATTAGTTAATAAAACCAATGTGAAAAATAAATCACCGTTCAAATAAAAATTATTTATTTATTTATTTATTTTTCTATTGACACGTTAAAAAAAATTACTATTCCCTTTTCATATATGATAATTATTTATGATTATTTACAATAAGTTAAAAAAAAAAAAAAATTTTTTTTTTCCTTACGCAAACAGTTGTTAAAAATTTTTAACATTTTTTTTAATACTCTGTTTTTATTAATAAATAATATTATTATGATTTTATTTATTTATTTCGAAGGTTGTTAATAACGATGATAATAATAATAATAATATGGAGAAAAAAGAAAAAAACCAGTTACTGTAGTGTGTAATAAGTTTGAGTCCACGCGTTATTTTATTTTATTAATATTTATACAGATTTATTACCCGATTCTATAAACAAACACTATGGTTATTTATTATTATTATTATTATTTAATAAAAGATGTGAAAACGTTTAATGTTTTTTCCGGTTTTATATAAACAATAATTAATGTTCTACCGGTTAATACTCGTAGTGTAATGTTTGTATTGACGAAGTTTATACGATCGATAGATTTTTAATGAACGTACAAGTCGTTTGTTGTTGTTGTTGGTATTGTTTTTGGCTCGAAAATATCTGGCAATCATTAGAAAGGTTTTCCGCATATTCTTCGCACGTTTAATTTATAATGAACTTGAATGCGGAGGCGATGATTGAGCTAAGTTGGTAGTAGGAAAACCATCCATCATCCAAAAAACCATCGTAGAAACGTTTTTGTTTTAATTATACATTTTTAAAAAAAATTCTTTTTCATTCATTCATTCATCATTTTTTTTTTTTTCGTTATTGATCGCGCGAGGGTTAAGTAATAATAATGATATTTATTTCATACCTGCCTACGCCTAATAATTAAAAAAAAATTGGAAAAAAGTTGAGCAATTTTGTTTGGGTTGTAAAAATTCATTTACGATAATCACTTCCGGTAAAATTAAAACATCCGGTATATTTATTTATTTATTCGCCGGGTTATTAATCGATATTAAATATCATCGATAAGTTATTACAATCATCATTGTTTTGAATTCATTAATTTATGGTAGTAAATTCCTAATGTTGATGTTTTACGGCAAGGTAAAAAAAAAAAAAAAATCAAGGGGGGAAAAAATAAATATAATTTAAAACGTTAAGTTAAACATGGTTTACCATGGTAATCATTAACCATTCGTTCATTATTATCATCATTATCATCATCTTCTTCTTTTAGGTATACCGAAGAAAACTAATGAAAGCAACGGAATACTTTATCTTTTATAAGTTAAACATTGTTACGTGTAATTTATTATCGCGAGTACTGTTAATGTAACATCATAAGTTAACCGTAAGATGCCGATGGAACTCATTTTCCCTTCGTTGAACAAATACTTTGCTTTCTCACTAACGCAGTTTTAATTGAACGGCAAACTCGTAAGACAAACCGAACGAAACACGGTCATTTAATAATTATTCATTCGTGAAGTAAAATTTTCCTGCAGTCAAATTTAATAGAAAGGATGATAAATGCTATATATATAAGTTTCATTTATTTCATTTGCTGAACAGTTTGGATAAGTTTTGTCGGTGGTATCGCGTGTACAATAAGTTATCGTTAAATTTTTTAAATAAATAAATAAAAATTTTAAATTTTTTTCTTTGTAACGGAAAAAAAATTAGGATTACGCGCTAAAAAAAAATTATTAAAATGGCTTTCTTTAAGGTACGTTTATTTATTAAAAAAAAAAATATTTTTTAAAGTTCGATTCGGTGAATGAAATGAATGCATATTTTTTTTTTCCTGATGAAAATTTTATCATTATATATTTTTTTCCAGGATAAATTTGTTTTTTTTTTTTTTTAATATTTGTCGCTTTATAAATAATTCCAGGGAGATTTTTTTTTTTTAAATCGTCATTTTACAAAGTCATTTTTTTTTTTAATCAGGCGTTAGTTGAATAAATAAATAATGATAATTTAAAATTTTTGCATATAAATTCTCATGACGAGCTTCATATTAAATAAATAAATACAAAATTTTTTTTTTCCATACGATGACCTGGAGTGTGGCCAGACACTAACAAAACAAAAAATTTTTTTTTTATTTGTTTATAATTACGTGAATAAAATATTTAATTATGAAAAAAAAACAATGTCTATGTCTAGTTCGAACTATTATTATTATTATTTTTTCATTTAAACCCGTAAATTTTGTAAATATTAAAAAAAAAAAAACAAAATAAGAAAGTTAAATCTTGTTACCACGTGTTTTCTTATCATCTTTTTGTCTTTAAGCGTGATAAACAAAATTCGTAAATGGTACAAATTTTAATTACACCAACCTGATGGTACGAAGGATGTATACGCATATAATAATAATAATATTATCATTAATTTTTTTTGTTTTTAATCGAAATTATAATCCGTTAGATAAAAAGTGAAATTTTTCTTTTTTTTTTTTTTTTGAACGTTCATCATTTAGGATTTCCGAATCGAATAAAAATTTTACTCACTTTTGTTTTCGTTTTAATTTAAAAAAAAAAAAAAAAAAAGAAAATTTAAATTAAACGCCTAATTTCCAACCAACGGATGTTAATTATATTTCGATTGCAAATTTAAAAAAAGGGGGAGAAGATATATATGTGTAACGTTTACGAAATAAGGGAAGAGAGAGAGAGAAAATTTATAATATTATTTTCGTATAATTTATTAAATAATGTTTAGCTTATTGTTATTAAATTTGTAACGAATTCAACAGTTTACAATTTTTAAAGAAAATTTGATTTATTTTAATAGCTTTCTGTTAAATATAAACTTCCTAGATAATCTCACGACAATAACAACAACAACAACAATAATAATAATAATTATTATTATTATTAAAAATTATCCAATCATTATTATTATTATTTTTTTCAAGTAAAAAAACTTGTTTTTGTTCAAAAACATGAATTTCAATTTTTTTTCTTCTATTTTCGATGATAAAACAATAAATCACGTAAAAATTTTTATTTACTTTATCATCATCATCATCATCATCATATTATTATTATTATTATTATTATTATTATTATTATTATCAGTTGCGATTTAGGTTAACGAAAGTAAGAAAAAAAATAATAAAAAATTTAAAAGGGAAAAAAGTTAGTTTAGTTTTTTTTTTTTTTTTTTAAATCAAATTAAATTAATTAAAGTCGTGTTAATTACATTATTATTATTATTATTATTATTATATTATTAATTTTATTAATAATCAATAAATCGATGTTATCGATAGATAAATAAAGAATGTGAAAAAAAAACATTTTTTTTATTTACGTAATATTTAAATTAATATTTTTGCCCTAACCTGTTGTTGAGAGGTCAAATTATTATGACATAAAACGTTTGGACTACATGGAGAGGCTGAAGTTTAAATAATTTTATTCGTTATTACGTGTAAACCGTGATAAGAGATAACTTTCTAGAAATATTTCGTTTGTACTACTACGTTTTTTTGCGTTTGTTTTACAACAACAACAAACGAGAATAACGGAAGCAAACGGGGGGGGAAAAAAAAGTGTGAACGATTAACAAAAAAAACTTGATTTAAATTTTTTTTTTTTTGACGTCATTTGGAAATTTGAAATTTTAAAAATTAATTTATCTAAAAAAAAAAAACTCGTCTGAAATTTTTTTCCCTAATAATAATAATAATAATGATAATAATAATAAATAAAAACAAGTAAAAGTTTAAAACAAAAAAATCGTGTCGAAAAATTTAGATCATTCGAGATTTCATATATAAATTTGTAATAATTGAATTATAAAAAAATTTTTTTTTTTTTAAAATCACTTTCTTTCTCTCTCTCTCTCTCTCTCTTTTACGTAAAAAAAAAGATGACATTTGTTTCGTTCCGTAATCTTTCAAATAAAAAAAAAAAAATGATCGAGCGTGATGTAAAAGTATGAAATTTAAAAAAAAAAAAAAAATTATAAATAAATATATATATAAATATAAATTTTTTTTTTTGCTTTCTCTCACAAACGAACTTTGACCTAACAATACTACTATCAGGTATACCTTTGACAATAATACATAATATTTTATTACTCCCGGAATGAAAAATTATGTTAGTATAATGAAATTTTTATTTTTTTTCACCGCATGTGCTTTTAATTAATAAATAAATAGTTTTGTAGTTTTAAACGATAAAATTACAAATTATAGAAAAAAAAAAAATTACAATTATCCCATAAAAAAAAAATAAATTCCAATTTAAAATTTCGTAACGCTCGCGTTTATAACAGACATCTGGAAGGAAAAAAAAAAATTATGGAAAACAAAGACTGGACAAAGGCCGATTTTATATTTTTTGGCAAAGGAAAAAACAAAAATTTCATCGATGTGAATAATAATTAAATAAAAAATTATGCATCTTGCGATCGATCCATCGATCGATCGATCCATCGATTCATCGATCGATTCTCGACAAGGTTTAACATTGATTTTAACAAATAAAAATGAAAAATTTACGCCGCGTACATAATTTTTTTTGTTGACTTTTAAACTTTTTCCCTTTTTTGGTAAATTGGTTATTTTTATTTTTTTTTATTAATAATCATTTGGTTTGAGGGGGAGTTTGATGGGGGGGGAGGAAGATGATGATGATGATGAAGAAGAAAGAAAAATGAAAACCTTGCCGAATGGAATTCGGCCGCCTTTTTTCACACAAACAAGGTCAATCGATGCCTTATTTTTTTTTCACTCTTAAATGTTATATTCGTGGGTAATAGATCTAATTGATTTTTAGGTTTTAATTGAGGGGTATAGGTACAAGATACATTTGACTGTTCTACCTTGATCTTAGACTCATCAATATTGAACTTTGGGGTCACGAATAGAATTTTTCTTTTTTTTTTTTCTCATATATATATTTATATATATATATTGCATAATTTTTGGTTTTTTTAATTGAAACTACTTTTCCTAGTTAAAAAATTTAACAGTTTAATTTTTATTGAGAAAAAAGCGTCGCGAAAGAGACAAAACGACAGCAAAAACGCCAAAAACTATTTTTTTTGACGTGACGTGACGTCATACATGTTTTTCGCGTAAAAAATTATTTTTATAGCGGCGGGTATCATTTTTTTTTTATTAAAATCGAAAAAAAATTATTTCCGGTAATTTATAAGAATGACGTACGAATAAAATTTGTACAAAAAAAAAAAATTTATTGCGACAAAATAACACAATTGTTTGCAAAATGATAAAGAGAAGAGAAAATTACCTGTGGGAATTTTTTAACGGAAATTTAAAAAGTTTTAATCGAACCGTCGGGTAGTACCAGTCAGTACGTAGGTACCCGTTTAAAAACCTGAATTAAAAACAAACCGAAAAAAATTTGTTATTAAATTAAAAACGGACGTACATTTTTTTTGTACGGTTGGTAACAACATAATTTTCCTTTTTATTAAGTAATAAAAATGAAAAATGTTACACTACAACCAGGTAACGCGCCAAAAAAAAAAAAAAATTATACCCTTAAGTTAAATATTATTACGTTTTGTAATCCTTTAGGCAAAAAAAAAATGGAGAAGAAAAATAATTTTTTATTTTAAAAAAAAAAGGAAACAACAACAACAAATTATTTATAATAAAATATTAATATTTGGTTAGTCATTTTATTACGTGTAATTTTTTTTTCTTTTTCGTAACAACAAACGAGAGCTTATTAAAAAAAAAAAAAATTATTGAGTAATAATAATTAGAACTCATCTTTATTTTTATTTGACCGAATTTTCACCGGTGCAAATCAATACTAATCACTCACGTTAAATCGATTGCATAAAAAAAAAGAAACGAGTACTAACAGGCACGGTACTTATGTCTAAAAAAAAAAAAAAAAAAATAGAAAATGGCCGGGTACTCGTAAAATTATTGAAAAAATTTTTTTTTTTTTTTTTTTAAGACTAATCAATTTGATTCGCATATCGTTACGAGTGAAGGAAAATAAAAAAAAAAAAATTTATTTTTTTAAACATGTCGAAATGTTTCCCTATCACTCTCTCTCTCTCTCTCTCTCTCTCTCTCTCTCTCTCTCTCTCTTTCTCTCTCTCTCTCTCTATCGTTTGTTCATCGTTTGTCGACATTTAATTAATAAATAATTTTACGATTTGAAAAATTTCGCGCCAAATTTATA
>NW_002987105.1:551454-552876 GCF_000006295.1 Pediculus humanus corporis
AAAGGATAAATTATTAAAACGCGATTTTAATTATTAATAATTATTTAATTATTTTTGATGACGTCACGAATTGTTTTTTTTACAAGGTTTTTTTTTTGTTGAAAACTGTGTAAAATTTTATTTTCGCCTAAAAAATGCGTCACAATGCACCAAACGTCACTTTATCTTTGAGTAATTTAATTTTTTCGTAATCTTGTATTATCATTCATTACAAGTTTATACTATTAAATAATAATAATAATTATTATTATTATTATTATCATAATATAATTACTTTTTAACTGCCTGACGCGCGAAAAAAATTTTTTTAAAAACGATTAAATTTCAGAAGCACATGGTCGGTAGCACATATGTTAATATTTATATATTTTTTTTTTGTTTTCTTTAACCCTTAAAAAATTTTCCTCCCATTAATTATCGAGTTATTGAATCGTTTATTAACAAAATAAATAAATAAATAAAATAATAAAGGGTGCGTGGGCGTTTTTAAATTTACTAGAAAAAACAAAAAAATGAGGTCGGACCGAGTTAAATACTCGCATTAAAAAAAAAAACAATGAAGTCGTGTGCGTGGAATTAGACAAAAAAGAAAAAAAAAAAACGTGAGAAGAAACCCCGGGTACAATTATTATTTTTTTTTAGCGATTTTGAAATTTTACCTTCGTCCCAAAACAACAACAAAAAAAAAAATTTTTATTTATTTACAGTAATAATGATAATAATAATTTTATTTATTTATCTGTTATCATCTGTGTGTGTGTGTGTGTGTGTGTGTGTGTGTGTGTGTGTGTGTGTGTGTGCGCGACTCGCGGCGTCGTTTTTTTTTTTTTTTTTTGTGTTTACCCTTACGAAAAAAAAACCAACAAGGTTGTTAACTAACTAATAGCGACGTGTAATTAGACGAATTAAAAATAAAAAAAGTACGACGATAGCATAATAATTACGCGTCGGGGTAACCATGATTAAATAATTTTTATTTTTATTTTAATCAGAAAATATTTTTAAAAAAAAAATTTTAATAATAATAATAATAATAGAGTTTCACGAGATTGGCATTTAGTTATGTTTTTTTTTTCTTTTTTTTTCATTCAAGGTCTAAATTGTGCTTTCATTTGTAACATCAATTTATTACCCAATAAACTAATAGTGTTGGTTGTAAATCCGACCGTTGGGTGTAAAAAAAAAAAAATTTACTTTTATTATAACCAAAACAATTATTATTATTAACAAACAAATATTTAATAAATTTACAACCCCTTTCTTCCTCTCACAACAAATTTACAAAATATTCTCTATTATTATTATTTTTTTTATTTTTTAAATACGGTTAAAGAGTGAGAGCAGGACAATCTTTATGGAAAAATCGTTGGACTCGAATCGTGTGATATAACGGTAGCGAGAGGAAAAAACCGCTTTTTTTTT
>NW_002987105.1:553215-569955 GCF_000006295.1 Pediculus humanus corporis
TTATTATTATTATGGCGCCGGTTATCAAAATGGCGCTAAAAATAAAAAATCAATCTACGGATTGATAATAATAAATTAAATTTTTCTATATATATTTCGTCGATATAGTTTTGCAACAGAGAGAAAGAAAGAGAGATTTATTATGAAAAAACTCGTCGTTAATTCCACGGTTAATTATTATTATTATCATTATTATTATTATTATTATTAATTACATAATGACAACAAAAAGAAAAAATTTAATTTTCGCGAAACAAAAAAAAAAAATTAAAAATTTATAAATATATAATAAATAAATAAACGTAAAAGATTTTTGACGTGGAAAAAGAAAAGAAAAAAATGCGGAAATAAACAAACAAGAATTTAAATTTTAAAAAAAAAAAAAAAATTTTTTTTACTAATTACGTCACTGATTTCACCAATCATGATTTAAAAACTGACCCGATCAAGTAAGTTATCGTCGTCAATTTACCGGTTACATTAACCGCATTTTTCGAGTTTTTTTTTTTTTTTTAATAATTTTTACGCAAATAAATAAATAAATAAATAAATAATAGATTGTTTGTTTTTGTTGTTGTTTAAATGGAAAATAAAAAAAAAAAAAAAATTGTAATTAAAAATAAAAATAGTTTTTATATTAAAGTTCAAGGCGGCGGACATTTTTATGTGTTTGTGCATACGTGGGAACATAAATAAGTTTTAAAACAAATGAATAATTAGGTCAGGTTTTTTAAATTAAATTTTTATAAATTTATTAAAAATAAAAGAGATTTAAAGGCGGCGTTAATTTGATTGTTTAACGACGCCTTTTGTTTAAACAAATTTATTTTGACGATAATATATAAAATATTTTGGCGCGATCGAAGGTTTTGTTATTACGAAGCACAAAACGTGTAAAAAGCCTGTCAATCATTTTAAAATATCAGAAAAAAAAAAAAAAAATTTTTGCCTTCTTGTTGAACTTTAAAAGTACCGACCGTGACTGTGACAAGACATCATGTTAGTCATGTTGCCCCCTGAAAAAATCGGAGAGAAAAAAAAAAGTACACTTCACCCTGGAATATTTTGCGACTGTTGATTGGTTGTGTGCGATTACAAAGTAAATGTTACGTTAAATGAAAATGTTTTTTTTTTTTACAGTTTTTGGTCGCAGCAGGTTTGCTGTGTCTCGCTTCAGCCGATGTAAGCGAAATTGTAGGAAAAAATCAATACCTTCCCCCGAGTAAAGGATACCACTACGATAGACCTAGCGTACCATTTCCATCTCCAAGGCCGACTCCTTCCTATCAAACTCCATTCCCATCGAGGCCTACCTTTCAAACATCAGTCCCCGTGAGACCGACTTACCAAACTCCAGTATCTCCGGTAAGGCCGACTTACCAACCACCCGCACCTAGCTACATTCCACCCGTGAGCACCGTGAGACCTATTTCGGTATCGAGACCTTTGCCAAGTTCGAACGTAAGACCAGGTCCAAACTTGGGTCCATCTCCATCAGTAAACCAAGGAACATTTGTCGGACCATCCGGTGGCGGAGAGGTAACGTATACAACCATTTTAATTATTATTATTATTATTAAAGGGAAAAACGTCATCATTTTGTACCATTGACCAATTTTAAAGTACTTTGTAGTTTTTAAGTAGTAATAATTTTTTAAAATAAATAAATAAGTTAATAATAAACATTTTGTAAATTACATACAAACATTTTACACATAATTACTTATTTTTTTGTACAGCATGATCATCATCACCACCATGAACCCGGAATGCCTTATGACTTTGCCTACAAGGTAAAGGACGACTTCTATGGAAACGACTACTACAGAAACGAGGTAAGTGTTTGTGAATACGAGAATTTTTTTTTTTTTTAAATCAAGTTCCCACCCATGATGAGAGTAGTTATTATTTATTTATAAAAAAGATTGTCGAAAATTCCAGAATCGGTAGGAATAAAAAAAAAACATTTATAAAAAGTCGCCTCCTGAACAACAACAACAAAAAAAAAATCAACACTTCTTCTTCTTTTTATTCACCTTTGCCTTTCCCTTCCTTGTCAGCCTTTATCACGATTCATCTAAACAAAAAAGTAGTGTGTGTGTGTGTGTGTGTGTGTGTGTGTGTGTGTGCGTGCGCGTACGTATGGCAAGTTTTAAGGTCACGCGTTTAGGTTAATATGAAAGTGAAAAAAAAAAAAAAAATTTTTTTCGCCTTGTGTGTGTGTGTGTGTACACATTTTGTAGTTTGTACTGATTTGTAGTTTGCGTGTGTTCACGGTCATTCAGCAAAATTTTAACGTTTTAATCGTGATCGCTTATTATTATTATTATTATTTTAACACCAGATTTTCTCTCTCTCTCTCTCTCGTGGGCATTAAACTTCTTTTTTATTTTTTGTTAGCCGTGACCTCCTCAAGTTTATTACTATTATTATTCGTTTATTTAATTTATAAATAATTTGCTTATATTTTCAGCAAAGCGTATAATTATCGTTACAAAAAAAAAATTAATTTTAACGAATCTAGTTTTTAATTTTTTTTTTCTGGTAAATTTTTTATTCATCCCTTCTCCCCCTCCCCCCTCCTCGATTACTATTCGTTTAAGGTTTGCGGAGTACCCGTACGAAAATTTCAAAAAAAAAAATTACAAATCAACTCGTCGATATTACTTAATTCCGTCATTTTTTTTTTTTTTAATTATCGTTAAAACTCACGAAAACGAAATTCGTGTTTGTTGTTGTAGTTTCGTTGTTGTTTCCTTGTTTGTCGTTTGTAATAATATTGTAAGCAAATTCTTTATCTATTCGATAATATTTAAAAGAATTACGAAAAAATTCGAAAAGGTTTTTTTCTTATCATCACCGTCGATTTAAAAAAAAACACCCTGAAGTCAAGAAGAACATTTTGCAACCATTGCCCCCCTCCCCCCCTTTTTTTTAACTTTTTCACGCGGGAAAATGTTTTCCTCTCGAATATTACAAATTATTACCTTTCTCTTATAAAAAAAAAGGTCATACAACCATTTAAAAATTTTTTTTCCCCCCCTTTTTTTTTTTTGTAAAAACACGACGTGCACGTCGTTATCTTCATTCTCATTATTATTATTATTATAATTATAATTAGGATTTATAAGTATTAATATAAAATTACCGTAATATATTTTATACAAGTTATAATTTATATAAAAAGAAAAAAAATATTGCATAAAATTTTTTTTTTTTTTGAATATAAAATTAACACTTTTCCATAACTCACCCATCACTCACGTTACGTTTTCCTCAACGTTAACAAAAAAAAAAAAAATTGCATTAAAATTTTTTTTTTTTAAATAAAATTCCACCACGACATTGTATACTTCAAGGTTTTTCTTTTTTTTTTCGTAATGTGGTAAAAATTGGCCTTAATATTAAATTTAATAAATTTTTTTTTTTATGCTGCCAAAAAAGGTCAAAAAAGTGCAAAAAAATAATTTTTTGTTGTTGTTGTGTTTAAAAACAACAACAACAACAACAACCAGAAGTTGATATCACGAATTAATTATAATTTATTATTTAAAATGTTTTTACACATTTACGTAAAGCAAGCGAGAAAAAATTCTTATTATTATTATTATTATTATTAGTACTTGTAATATTTCAATTTTCAACTTTTGACCTCACCGAGTATCAAAGTAGTTATATTATTATTATTATCGATTTTTTTTATTTTAAATGTCAAATTTTTTCGAAGTCAATAAAAAGGGAATTTTTTTTTTTTTTGGTATATTGACGTGTTACGATTAAAAATAAAATAAAAATAAAAAATAAAAAAGAACAAACGGAAAAATATTACCTGTTTGTTGGTTGTCAAATTTTGTTTCGTTGACCAAATGTTTTCGTCGAAAACGGAAGTGAGAGAGAGAGACGAACGATCATATGGATTCAATTAAGAAAATTTACAATTTTTTCTCTCTTTTTTTTTTTATTGCTACCCGTTTGTCCATAAGTACCCGTTTTTTAAACAACTTATAATCAAAACAAACTCGTAAAGAATTAACAAAACAATTTAAACAAACACAAAAACAAATAATAAATAATAAAAACAAATTTTTTTTTTTTTTTAAATTCTCTCACACATTGCAATAACGTAAATGTTAACCTAATAAATGAAATCAATCGATCAGTCAGCGTGGCATAAGAGAAATAAGTGGCAGTAGACTTAAATGACCTTGAAACTATTTAATTCTGTTGTTATTTGTATTTTGGTTCACATTTAAAACCTTTGAAATAAATGATCGCCTTTGGAAATTTTTTTTTTTTTTTTTTATTTCCACGTCTTTGTGCGAACTTTTAAAATTTTTTTAAATGTCTGAATGAAAAACAAACTTTTCCTGGATGATGAGGATTAAAAAAAATTTTTTTTTTGTTTTCAGGCATCGGATGGTGACGTCATAAGAGGAGAATACCGCGTACAATTGCCAGATGGCAGACTTCAAATTGTCAAATACACGGCCGATTGGAAAAACGGTTACAACGCTGAAGTATCGTATCAAGGACAACCGACATATCCAGGTGGTGCTGGAGCTGGTTTGTTTCCATCCGGTTCCGGAAGTGGTCAATTCCCATCGGGTGGTGGCAGTCAATCGCCAAACGCTTACATTCCTCCAAAATTTTAAATTTTAAATTTTTTTTTTTTTTTTTTAAATAAGTGAATGCGGCGATGATCTCCTTGTTGAATAATTCAAAATTTTTATATATAATCAATCTCCATCTTCATATCGACGACAACAACAAAAATATCAGTTAAAAAATTTTTTTGAATATGCCAACAGGAACAAAAATAATAATAATAATAACAATTCCAGATTATTTTTTCTAGAGTTTCTAAAAAAAAAAAATACAACAAAGTTAAACGCGATCGCTATAAAAAAAATTGTATACTCTTTAAAACAAAGACTGTCAAGTTAAACAAACAAAAAAAAAAATTGTTATGTGAGCTAACAACTGCCCCCCCCCCATGTCCCGCTCGTGCATTCTACCTTTTTTTACCTCCAGTATTTTGCTCCTTACACACCCCCTACCAACCCCTAAAACATCTTCTTTTTTATTACTAAAAGAAAAAATTTTTTATTGTTACTGTTTTTTTTTTTCTACCCTTTAATATAATATATGTGTATGTTACAATGATATTAAAAAAAATTAAATGAGGTCAACGTAATTGATACGATAACCGGAAATGATTGATGACGTCATTTACAACTTAATAATAATAATAACAACCTTAAAAAAATTTTGTGCGGATTATTTTTTTTTTCCCCCTTTCCCGAATTTTTTTTTTTTTTATTAAAATCACTCTAATTTTTTTAAAAATTTATTTTGGAAAATTGTAAACGTTAAAATTATTAACGATAATAATAATAATAATAATTATTATTATTATTATTATTATTATTTGTTTTGTTTTCTCCACCGAGAGGAGGAGAAATTAACCTAATTAAAAAATTTGTAATATAATTTACCTGATTAAAACAAATAATAAAAAAAAAATATATATATATATATACATACATTATTAATTTTTATATTATTATTATTATTATTTTAAATAACTTTAATAACTTATTAAAGTCTAATTTTCCATAAATTTATTAATCGATAAATTTTTTTTTTCACCTTTATTTTTTTTTTTTTAAAAAACTTAATGTTGATAACGTGAAATTAAAAAAGAAAAATGTTTTTTTTGTTTTTAAATTTCTACGAGTGTTTGGTTTTCCCTTAATGATGATGATGATAATGATAATGATAATTATTATTATTATAAAAATAAAAAAAAAATTACGAGAGAGGCGACGACTGACCCTGAATGTACGTCATTGGGTTAATGAAAAAAACTTTGTAGATGCCATTTACAAAAAAAAAAAAAAATTTTAAAGACTGTGAGCAAAAAAAATTAAAGCAAAATTTTAAATAAACGTTTTTAACAATAAATAATAATAATAATTATTATTATAATCGTATTGATAACCGTAAAATAAATGAATGAAAATAGATTCGATCGATCAGTCAATCACTCATTCAGTCACTCGAATAAATTTTTTATTTATGAAAATCTTTCAAAAGTTTTTTATAAAATATGAACGTTCGTTTAAATTTTTGATTTTTTCGGAAAAAGGCGGGAAGGAGGGGTTTAGGGGGACGAGCGACGAGGCGGAGGAGGGGAACGATGAGGAGGGGCAGGTATGTAAAAGTAAAAGGATGTAATTAAATTCAAATCAAACGTGTCGTTGGAAGCCGTTATTTTTGGCATTCGACTGTCAAAATAATTCATCAATGATGATGATGATGATAATAATAAATAAATGCGTTTTACGGCATCTCATTGTTATCACATCATCATAAAAAAATATTACATCATCATCATTATTATTATTATTAAACGAATTAAAAATTATAAACCTATCAAAAAAAAATTGCTTGTCATTTTTTTTCTTTATCCTTCACGAATTTAAAAAAAAAAATAAAAAAATAAACTTCCTGTCATTTTTTTATTTACATTCAAAATAATACATTGAAAATTTAAAATATTTAATAATAATTAAAACACCATCATCAATTAATACCTTAAATAGTTAGGTATTTATGTACCCGTTAAAGTATTTGTACAAAAATTATAACGAACTCTTATCAAATGATATCAAAAGTAATTAGGAAAATATTTAAATGATTTTTATTATAATCATTTCGACTTTTCGCATTCCCCCACAAAAATAATAATTATTATTATTATTGACCGTTTTTTGGGCGATTGCCTAACCATTTGAAATTTTTTTTGTTTACGTTTTGTTAACAAAATATAAATGATACCAATGATTAATCACCGAAAAAATAATTTAATAATTCGTCATTTTATTCATTATTAAAATTTAATAATTAATCGTAAAATAAAAAATTTTTTATATATATATCAACTGACAAATTAATCAAAAATAAAAATTAATTAATTATTAATTAAATTTTAATTAATAAATGTTTCCGTCCTTTAAACAGAATAATTGTGAAATGTTTTGTTTTTTTTTATTTTTTTATCTATCCTCAATTTAATTTCCATTAATTATTTTAATAAATTTTTTTTGGTAAATAAAATAATTAAAATTTTTCATTATCGTGTGATAGGTTTTTAATTAACGCCTTCAAAATTTTGATTTAGATTATTTGACATACATAAAAGTGATGCAAGTAGTTGCTTTTTTTTTTTATTCTTATTGCGATGCGTTTTTAAATTTAAAACTTGAAAACTATTCGAAAAACTTTTTCCTTTTTTTTTTTTTTTAATACAATTTGATGTAATTTTTTTTTTAAATGATAAAAAAATTATTATTATTATGCATAATCTGCATCATTTTAACGTTTACGCGATGATTTGAAAAACTAAACCCGGTCACTAAACAAAAATTAGTCGCTATATAAAAATAAAAGAAAATTTGAAAATAATCCCGATTTCTTAATAAAGATGTTAAAATAAAAAAAATTAAAATTAAATATATAAATGTATGCATATATAGATGTATTTATATATATATATATAAAATTTTTTATAGAATCATAAATTTAAATAAATGGTAACGACGATTATAATTATTTTAAAAAAAGTCAAGGTAAAAAGAAAAAAAAAAACGTAAAGAGTGCTAAAGAGTAATTTTAAACGATAAATTAAACAATATAAATTATCATCAAGTCGTGTAATCTATTGGAATTTACAACGGTCAATTGAAAATTATTTGAAAAAAAAAAAAAAAAAAAAAATGGTCTGCTAAATTTTTTTCATTACCCTGCCCTCGAGAAAAAAGAAAAAAAAATTTTTTTCGCTCTACTACTCCTTCTCCTGCTACTACCACTACCACTACTACTACTACTACCACCTCAAACTAGGAATTGAGATTTAATATTCCGATTTGTTTTTCTAATTTCAATTCTCTATTTACGGATAAATTGACGAGACGATTGATTTCGGCCAATGCGAGTTCCGCGTGTAATTTCGTTACGTCATCCTTATCCGTTTTGTATATGTGAAGAAGAGTCCTGTACAAATCTCGGATAACGCCTTCGAGAACCTGAAGAAGCAAAAAAAAAAAAAAAAAGTATGAGATGATTTAAAATCAAGGAAGGAAAGATCGGAAAACGATTTGTGATGATAACTTACCATAAATGAATTTCCCGTAACTCCTTGCAGTAAAAATTCTATGACCATAACAGCCGCTCTTCTAACCGTGTCTGATTTGTCTGTGCTGGCTATGCATTTCGTGCACATGAAAACCTGTTTTTATAATACATATGGAGAAACAATTAATAATTATATCGACTCGTTCGATTAAAATCCTATTTTTTTTTTTTTTTTTTTCAACAACTTACTTCTTGTATCACGCTACTGACGCAATAGCCCATTATTTTTAAAAGTTCTCCGAGATTAGATAGACTAGAAGCTCTCAAAATTTCGTCCGGACTTTTTGTACCGAATAAAAATGTATTGATCAATAAATCCTTGTATTTCGGTCCTACTTCTCCGAGTCCTCGTGTCAACCTCATTAAAACTTCTCCTATTTTCAATTGAACTTCGCTAGAATCTTTTTTGTACACGGTGTATTCCTCACAGAGTATTTCGAATATTTCCCCAGGTTTTTGAACGTATCCCAATGTTTCCAAAGCGTTAATGGCCGATAAATATATGTAAGTGTCCTCGTGTTTCAAATTACACTTCAATACCGAAAAAATATATTCTTTCTTCGATAAAACGTGCGGATTTCTATTTTTAATTAATTTATTAAGCTCGAGTATCGCGTGACCACGTGTGGGAACATCAACGGAACGAATGTCTTCGTATATTTTATTAAATTCGCACTCATCTTCCGTGGGCGCATCCATTTCCACAATGAGTTTCCTATCCTTTTTTTCCCGTTCTTCTTCTTTGGTATTTGATTTTTCTTCATTCCCATTCACGAACACGTTGGTACTTTTCGAATTTTTTTTCCCATTCGTCATTTTCATTTTTTTCCCATCTTTGAACGGTCGAATTTGTGGTTTTTTCGAACCTGAAACGGCTCCGTGAGTGCATATACGATTATATAATATATCGGCCAGGTACTGAACTTGTACATCTTTGCAATTAGTTTTTATTATTTCTAATGGATTCAAAAAACTCTTACACTTGTCCCAACGATCAGAATTAGTTTTTACATTTACCGTCATTATGTCTATAACTGCCAAAGCGACGAAAATATCTTCCACATTTTCCTTTGAAGGATCCTCATCATCGCATTCATCTTTTTTTATCGCGAGCATTTCGTTTTCCCTCACGATGTCTTTGGCTTTTACTTCCAGTAAATTTTTAACAAAATTAAAAACCGTTTCCGGTTTTTCTTGAATCGATTCCATAACTTGCACGTTTTCAGCTAATACTGCTAATAATTTGACGGTTATAATTTTTTTTTGAGCGACTTTAACTAAAAAAACTAACAATTCATCAACGCTTAAAAAATCATGATTCAAATCACATGGCATGTCAATTTTAGAATCATAAAAATTTGTTAAAGCAGATAAAAGTAATGTAAATAAATTTGTCAATAAACTTCTCGACACGTCAGATCGACTACTTAATAAGTCTAAAATGTAATCGCCAGCAGCTTCGAATTCTAATTGTATTTCTAAACCTGAAACACTATTCGATATTTCTTCATTTTGAATTTTACCAACTTGAATGCCTCCCATGGGTCCAAATTGAAATTCCAAATCTCTGTTCATTTCGAGCATGTCTTTGTGAGGTTCTCCAAAAATAAGAGAATCATAAATTGCTTTTAATTTTGTTAAATCTTTTTCAGAATTCAAAAATTCAATTAATAAATCTTGTATAGCAGATTTATGATGGTAAGCACTTTTCGATATTTTCATATATAATTTGTACATAATTTTAATTATTCTGGTCAATATTGACATAGGAACTGATGATTCAGTTACTCCAGGAGAAAAACATTTTGTTAAATACTCGATACATCTAGATGATGAATCCTCACTGACTAATGTTCCGCTAAAATTTTCTGAAACCGGTTTGGAACATATGATAAACATTTCAAATAGTCTGTCAAAAATGTATTTGTTTGCTATGTCTGCATTGTGCTGATAAATATTTTTTATACAATATTTTGCAACCGGAATACAATATGCACCAGTAGTGCCTAATAACGATATTATTTGAGGACCGACAGTAGAATAATATTTTTCTTCAGAATAATTATCGTGAACAGTTGATATCAACTTTGCTAAAATTTCCACTTTTTTCCAATTAATATTATCCGATGTAGATTCGCACATAGCCCTCATAACAAGAAAAACTCCACCGGAACTAACTAAATATTCTGTTAATTTTTTTGATACAGCATTTCTTAGCCATGGTGGTGGAAGAATCACTTCATCGTTTTCAATGCTTTTCGTAGGAGATAATAATATTAGCAACTCTTTTATAACTAAAGGTTTGTAAATATTATCAACTAATTTATGATACATAACTGTAAAATCATTTCTGTCTTTTAATAAGCGCTCATACCATTTTTCGGTCATAACAAATGTTTTACTCGTTTCACTGTTGTTCTCCGGTAATGAATTTTCCATCGGTTTTTTTAATTTTCCAGCATAGTTAACTTGAAGTAAAGCAGACATTAGATCTCCCAAATGTCCAAGAATTAAAGCTCTTAAACATGGAGTTGAAAGTATGTGAATAAGTGACCTGACTACTTCTGTCATCAATTCATAAGACTGCAATATAAAATTTCAAATAATATATAAATATTAGAAAAAAAATTTTTAAATCTCGTGTGCTTATGAAAAATTTAAAAGCTGAATGAAACACATATTTTACCTCTATTAAAGACAATTCCTCGAGATTTAGCAAACGAAGTTGAAATGTTTTATTTTTTAAAGGAGTATTTACACCTTTAAGTAAAAAAGGAGTTAATCCTAAAGAAAATACCATCTGTAGTAAAATTTTAATTTTTTGTTGTTGTTGAATACTTAATAAATTAGAAGGTGAGTCGTAATTACAATATTCTGAAAGTTTCTTTAATGCATGCAAACTTATTAAAACAAATTTGCATGTGATTTTATTAGTATTTTCCAGTTGAGGGTGAAGTTCATTTATATCTGCCAAAACTTCAATGGCTTCTTCTACATTTTTTTTTAACTGATACAAACACTTGTCTTTGCATTCTGAAACTACATATGTTATATTAAATGATATTTATTATCATACTTATTATAAGTAACATTAAACATAAAAAATAAATAATTATTACCTATTGATTCAGGAATTTGAACTAATAAATTAATGACATCGTGGTATTTTGGCAAATTCATATTTAATTTGCTAAAATAACCTTACTCAAACATGTGAAACGTTTTAAAAATTTAGATAAAAAAAAAAAACAAATTTGATCAATTATCATATGTAAAGCATAGGGTTGTAATGAAAAATAATCAATTCAAAAAAGAAATTAAAAAATGTAAGCATGTGTATTTAACCAAAAAGAAGTAAAAAGTAAAAAAAATTTTAATTAAGAATTAAAATAATTTTCGTCAAATCACAACAAAATACTTTAAACAATTTTAATAAAACGAATCCATTTAAAGTAATGTCAGAAATTAATTCTATATAATTTTAAAATTTTTCTCTATGTGTTCTGCAAAGTCATAGAGATGAATAAATTTTTACTTTGTAATGTTTGTAACGGTCAGTTTCAAACTTAAAGGAAATTTTTTTGTGGATTGAGTAGTGAAAGAAGATATTTTTTTGTGTTTTTAAACTTTTACAATTAAAAAAAAAAGACATGATGTAAGTTTATTAATATTTTTTAAATACTTAAATCGTAATAAGCACTTTATTTCATTAATTTTGTAAGTTCATTAACCCTTCTTGACTGTTCTATACAAAAATTTTTTTACAACTCTAATTTATTAGAAAATTTTTATTAGAAAATATTTAATTTTTTATTGTAAAATTAATAATAACGTGTAATAACACGTGTTTAATTATAAAAATGTATATTGAAGATAATAAACCCTCACAACTTAGTTGAAATATGTTTATTAATGGCTTCCAATTAATACTAGGTTTCACAAATTTTGATTATGAATTGCAAATTATAAAATTCCACAATTAATCACTGGACTGAAAAAAATGTACAAATTAGTTATAAAAAAATACGTTTTAAAAAATAAAAAATATATTGTGAAACAATAATAACATTACCTGGGCCTGTAATTTCAAACCTCTGTATGTTGGATTTTCATATCTTTTGGTTGGTGTTTTAAACAATGGATTTTCACCCTATAAAAATTTTATCATTAGTTAAAACTTTGTTTTATTAATGTCATTATTCTTATAAAACTTACTTTTCCCCATTGTGCCAAATGCTTTTCTCTTTCAAATTTTTCATATTCTCTTTTATCATAGAAATCTATGACTATTTTCCATATAATTAAGCATAAGAGACCTAAAATAATTGTACCACCCATGGTGCCTGCTATCACAGCTAAAACATTAACAAAAAAAATATAAAGTATTACTGGCAAAGAAATGAGTTATTGATATTTATTAATTGTATTTATTACCTATTAAATTGACTTTTTTTGAGCATATAATTTTTTTATCAGTCCATATTATTATGTCATTATTTTCTTTCAAATCATAGATATAAACAAACGCACAACCTAAATTATTTAAACTTGTACATAATTTTTCTGTTGCATTTTTTTGAAATTCTAAAAAAAAATTTTTTTAAATTAATTAACAGTTCTGGAATAAAATTTATTAAAAATAATCGTTATAAATATTTGTAACCTTCTAAGTCTTCCACAATATTAATTTTTAATTGATATTTTTTTAAACAAATACTACAATTATGTTTTGTTAAAGGTCCAGTGGCTAATGTTAAACATTCAACACAATCATTGTACCTATCGCATTGTTCGGCGCAAGTCTAAAAAATTAAAATTGCATTATCTGAAAAATTTTATACTTTTTTAAACGTGACTTACCTTATTTATACTAACCATACAGTTTTGACAGTATTTTCCAGAATATCTATGGTCATCTGTATCAGTACCATTATGACAGTGGCATTTCCCACACACACAATTCCCTTTACCGGAACACACCAAATCGTTTTCATCGCTCATGCATTCTTTTTCATCTAAAGAACATTCACATTTTTTTCCAGACCATCCTTTATTACATGCACATTTACCACATTTGCATGTACCGTGACCCGAACATAATGATTCATCAACTCTTTCACAAGAGAAATTATCACACTCGCAAAATTTTCCACTTATTTTTTCATTTGGATCGTTTCTAGTAAAGCATTCGCACACTCCACACTTACAAATTCCTCTTCCGGAACAAATTTCATTTGTCTGGCTGTTTGTTTTGCAACTGGTTGTATCGTTTGCATATAACATTCGCCCGTCATTATCGCTACATTCGCATTTTTCTCCTATTTTTCCCGAATTGCATAAGCATTGTCCACATGTGAGATTACCAGACAAAGAGCAAAGAGGAGAATTTATTTCGGTACCCTTTAAAACACGAAGTTTATTATCATTATATTTATTATTATTATTATATTTTTTATAAATAAATTGCCTTACTGCGTGATCAGTATTTGAGCATTCACAGTTACATATGCTTCCCAAATGTATCGTTAATGTTTCATTTATTCCTTCTGCTTTTATTGTAATATCTTGAGTTGGATGATTTTTATCAAAACAATCTAAAATCTAATTTTTTCTTTCAAATTAAAAATTAATTCAAAATTAAACAATATCAAAAAAAAAATAATAATAATTTAATAATAACCGTTAAATGAATTTTAAAATAAATAATTTCACTTCCTTTAACATTTGTACACTTGTTTGAATTTTTCCATTTTTCTTTTTCTGAACATCTTGACGAATAACTAACATTAACTGAACCTTCTGAATTATCAAATAGTTGAATCGTGGTCGAGATTTTCTAAAAAATATTAAAAGTTTATTTTAGAAACTTGTACATAAATATGAAATTGTTGTTTTGCTTTTGTTGCAAACAAACAACGTGGGAAAAGTGCGAAAAAAATTTTTATGACCTACTTCGTATTGGGCTTTAATGAGATCAGCAATATTTTCACCAGAATCTAATAAACCAATTGATGCTCCTCTTATTTCTTGAGACAATGAATTATATTCGTGTCTTATTTTATTCGCCACCGCAAATATAATATTCATATTGTTTTCAGAGGCTTGAAAATTTATCTACTGATAAAATTTTATTTAATAAAATCTTATTTTTATTTAATAAAATTTAAAAAAAAAAAAAATATACCTGCGAAACCGAGGGATAATCGTATACCAAAGAATGAGTATAATCGCCATTTTCATTCAAGTGACATTTTTCATCGTGAGGCTCTACAATTCCACCCAACTGTCAAAAAAAAATTAATCAATTTTATTCATTTATTTAATTTTGGCTTTCATCGAATTAATTTATTTTAAATTTCTTTTTTTTTTTTGTTAGAACCATTACCTTACCATCTCCAGCCAAATGAAAAGGTGCATCAGTCGACACCACTATTATGTGTCTAGCTTTTTCTCTCCAATTTAATTGTTCTCGACAAACCATTGATTGCATCAACCCATCGAATACACCCTCCGGTGTATCTATGTTTCCAGACATTTGTGCTTTGTCAACTTCGACCTAAGTTGATTAATTATAAATCGTAAGTACCGTTTAATTATTATATTTAAATCGTACGAAAATAACATACCGCAAATTTACCAGTTTCTTCAGTGAGTGACATATGATTTTTATACGAATAAGGGGATCTACATTTTGGGCACGGACGTTGCAAACTAAAATTAAAAAAAAAAAATTAGGTTAAATTATCATAAACGTCATCCATTTTATAAATATTTTATTTTTTACCTTAATTAAATTCAATTGAATCCTTGAACTTTTTTCCATAACGTAATTTTTTTAGTCAAAGTAAAAATTAAAAATAATTATTTATAAAATATTACAAACTCATCCCAATATTAAATAATATAATATAATAGGACGTTTATTATTATTATTATCAATAACTGCACCATCACGGTTATGCATTTGATAAACTTGCCGCGTTATAAAAATAATATAATTAACCATTATTATAATTATTATTAAATTTAAAAAATTTTTGGGTTTGGGCTTTTGTAAAATTCAATAACCTCATTATGAATTGTCAATTATAAATTAAAAAAATAATTCAATTCGTCTTTTTGACAACATTTATTTTTATTGTCATAGCATTAATTATATATAATAATAAAAAAAAAAAATTTTCTTTTTAAAATGAAAATGGTGAACAATGGTGGAAAAAAGTTCAAGGACGTATAACGCGACATGCAATCTAAGGTACGATTACGTAATAAAAATAATGACAATCGATTGTTTTAATTATCAGATATTAAATTTAATATCGCGAATGAAACCGATAATAATATCTCTTTAAAAAGCAAAATTGTTTGATTACAAAAAAATAGTCATAGAGTAAATAAACTTACTGAGATGGGAGCGTACTGGTGTAGGGTAATGTTACTTTATCAACAAAACTACCGAAACCCAATTGAAAATTGCTTGTTAAATTTTTCATTGTTTCCGTTAATTTATTACCAAGTTTCGATAGATTTTTTTTATATTTGTACATCGAACTTGAAAAATCCATTAAATAATATAAATCCACCGGATAATCTTCTGCTTTTTTAAATTCAATATCAATCGTTATTTCTTCACCTGAAATTTACCCAAAAATTTTTTTAACTTTCAAATTGTATAAATTTAAAATTTAAATTTTATATTTTTACCTATTCTAAGATTGGCTGATATTTCTTGCGGTCGTATTTGTATCGAATTTCCCTTTTTACCGGTTTTCATAGGTTTACTCGATATGACTTTTATTCTCGATATCGGATCTTCCACGAATAATTTTTCGCATATGTTAAAAATTTTCTCATCGGGAAAACAACCCGAAAGTTTCGATATTTCCGTTTCGTTTTTTATCTAGAAAAATCAAAAAATCCTAAAATTTTTATTTGTAAAAAAAAAAAAAAAATTAATGAGGATTTTTAATAACCTTAGAACACCAAGCACAAAAATTTGTTTGTATGCATTCACTGCAACTTCTTTTACTTTCACAATTTAAATTATCTGAATAACAATAAATAAATAATAATTTAATATAAATCGTGAATAAAATAATTTTACAATTCATTTTTTTTTTCAATTTATTCTCTAATATAACTATTTAATCGAAAATAAACATTTCTTATTGTAATAATAATAATAATAATAATTGTTGAAATAAAATTTGTGGTTAAAATATTTTTTTTTTATTTTATTATCGCAAGATGAATTTCCGGTTTTTCGAACTTTTGGTTTTATTTATAGATTTAAAACGACAGATATTAATTGTTTTAATATAAATACATACTTTTTTATGTGTGCGTGTATGTGTGTGTGTGTGTGTGCGTGTGTGTATGTAAAACGTCGTAAATGCTAAAATGATTAATTTAAAAATTTTTATAATTTATCGTACGTTATAATTCGCATTAGTAATTTTTTTATACTTTAGGTCATAAATGGTTCGTTTATTGAATTGTAGTTTGTTTTTGTATACGACGTTGAGAAATCAATGAAGTAAAAAA
>NW_002987105.1:571322-579830 GCF_000006295.1 Pediculus humanus corporis
AATAAATAAATAATTAAATATTTTACTACTAATTTTAGGTTGAATCGTAAAATATTTTAATAACTTTTAAAAAAAAAGCAACCTAATAAATATTTATTTATAAAGTTAATAAAAATTCAACGAACCTCTTCGTAGTTTTATTTTTTTTTTTTTTTTTTTACACTTTTAAATTTTTCTTTTATTTTTTTTAAATTAAAATTATTTACTCTTTAATTTGACGAAAATTTCATTATTTTAATAGTTCCAGAGATTTCGATGAGATTTTTTTTTTTCGAAATGAACTTTTTTACTGGACAACTCGTAAAAAAAAAAAAAAAATATTTCTAAATTTTTTTTTTTTATTTACATTTGCCATTTAAAAGATGAACACAAAATAATTGCGTAAATAAAAAAAATTTTCGTAACTCGTTCGAATGAATTTTTTTTTTTTTTTTTTTTTTATTTGTCAATTCGGTTAAAAAAAAAATATTATAAAATTAATTTGTCGAAGGTTCTATATAGTAAATTTTAAAGTTCAACAGTGATTCATATTAATAATAATAATAATAATAATAATAAAACAAATAAATTTTAAACGAAAAGAAAAATACATAATAAATTATTTTCATTGTATTTTTAAATATGAAAGTGAACATAAAAAAAATTTTTTTTTTTTTTTTGACAGTTCTCCGACCTTATTTACCTCCTGCAACTTATAGACAAACGACGACAAAACGAGTTTTTTTTTTTTTTTTTATAACTTCGTCTTATATAATTTTTTACATACTTTCATCTTTTTTTTTTTTTTGGTTCTTTTATTTTCTATTTATAATTATATTGACTATTCTAACAAGTAATCTCATCTTAAAATCTATTTTTAATTACAAAAAAAAATAATTTCATAAAAAAATTAAAACGGAAATGATTGCAATCTATTTTTTTTTTCGCCTTAAAGGGTTTTTTTTTATTTATTATTATTACTATTATTATTATTTTACGGTATTAAGTTTTACATTTTCTTCAACTGGAAAACTTTCTTTCCAACCTTACTTTTTATTTACTTAGTAATTTTAATTTTTTTTTTTGTAAAAGTAATCGCGAAAAATATATATAATTAACGATAAACAAAAAAATATTTTAAGAAACGTCATCAAAAAAATAATAATAATAATTATTATTATTATTATTATATTTTTGTTTATATTTAAATTATAAAAATTAAAATTCGAACGTTTTTAGGCATAGCGTAAAAATTATTAATAATTAACAGAAATAAAAAAAAGGAAAATTATTTTTTAAAAAAATAAAAAATAAAATTTAAATTATTTAAAATAATAATAATAATAATAATAATAATAACTTTTTTCAGTGAATATATTTTCGATGACCTCAAACGTTATTATTAAAAGGTTTTTAAAATAATAAATTTATTTTATTTTATTTTTTTAACGGTTCGGATGTAATTTCATGCCTGTTTGACAACACAACAAAATTTTTACAATTTTATTAATTAAAAAATTATTAAGTGGTTATTTATGTAAATAAATGCCCTCGGTAGTAGCATTAGTAGTAGTAGTAGTAGTAGCAGCAGTAGTATGAGCAGCCCTTTTATTAGTTTTTTTTTTTTTTTTTTTTTCAAAATATTTATGTACATATATTCTTCATTTTTTATACGGTTGATATTTTATTGCTTTTTTGACTTGTGCCATTTTTTTTTTTAATACGAAGAAAATTATTTGTTTGTTTTATTATTATTTTTCCATTAAATGATTCCCTTGTATAAAAAAAAAAAAAATCTCTTGAAAAGTATAAAAAATTTACAAATTTACGAAAAAAAAAAAACCTCTTGAAAAGTATAAAAAATTTACGAAAAAAAAAAAACATAAGATTTTATCATATGTTCTAAACGACGACATGCGAAAAAAAAGAACTTTATTATCATTATTATTATTATATATTTTTGGTTAAATTAAAGAAGAAGGAAATAAAGAAAAATAAAAAATTTTCCTTTTTTTCGTTTTTTTTTTAATCAATATAAAATTCAAATAGACTGGCACAGGCGGAGTAAAAAATAAATTTTTTTATTTTGTTTTATTTTAATAAAATTAGTAAAAATTTTTTACGTTACGTCAGTTTCACGTAAGACACAATGTCGGGTCACGTAACAAAAAAATTTAAAATCTCCGAAATTGATACAGTTGATAAAAATTTTAAATCAAAGGATTTATTTGACTCTGGATTTGATAAAAATATTAAAACAAAATCTAAGTAAAATTTATTTTATTTTTTTTAAAAATATATTTTCTTATTTGAAAAAACAAAAAAAAATTTAATTGTTTTGTTTGTTTGTTTGTTTGTGATGATTGCACGTGAATTTAAAATGAAAAAATTTTCACGGTTAAACTATTAATAATAATAATTATTATTATTATAAATTTATTTTTGTTTTTATGTTTTGTTTGTTGTGTGTTTTTATTAGAAAGTAATTTGTAAGTAAATTTTTTTTTTTTTTTTTGTTTAAACAAATGGATTATTTAATAATTAAAATTGTTGTAATACACAAACTAATTAAAAAATTTTTTTTTGGGTTGTTCTTCGTAATGCAAAAAATTACGTATTATTATTATTACATTTTTAAAAATTTTATTTCCGGTTTAATTAATTAATAATAAATATTTTTATGTTTAAATAAAATTTATTATTATTATTATAATTATTATTTAGGTTATTATTACGTAATACATAAAAAAAAAAAAAATGAAAAATTTCAATTTGTTTTCGGAAAATCATAAAAATTATTTACCGTGTTATTTCTGCAGTGACGTAAATGTATTATTGAAATTTTCAGATGGGAAATAAAATTCGTATTTTATTGTTAAATTGAATACCCGAGGGGGGGAGGGGGTTAAACGTACAAAAAAAAAAAATTTTTATTTGATGAAGTAAATAATAGAAAAAAAGAATCGTTTATTTGAACGAAAACGTTGCTACGATACAACAACCAACGTTTCTTGTTTTTTATTGATTCTTAGGGGTTGTTCTCTTTAAATTTGTTTTTTTTTTATATGGCCGAGTGAGTTAACTTTTTCTTTTTAACGAGAACATACTATTTTTCGATATGATTTAACTAATAGATTTATTAATCAATTTTATTTATTTTTTTTTTACGTCATACTAGGAACGAAGAATAAAAATGATAATTTTTAGTTGACAAAAATTTTATTATCCCGATTTTTTTTTTTTTTTTGGTGATTATATTTTTAAAAAGTAAATTAATAATATGCTTAATAGGAAAGATAACGGTGGTGGTGGAAATTATGAAATGTTAAAAAAAACACCAGTATCGGATTATACGGAAGGGGCCTATAGGGAGGCTGTATCCAGGCTACGGTACTTGTTGAATGAATCTTATTATCCATCATCGACAAGGTACCATGGGGTACGTAAATAAATTTAGTAAAAAAAAATTTGTTTTTACTTTATTTTGTAATCGTTGAGACATTTTTTTTAAATTTTTACAGATTGGGTTTTCTAAACAGGAAGAAAGTGACGAAGATAAAGAGTCTCCGATGGCAACGGACAGAACCCAACCCCCAAGGGTGAGCCCGTATCGAAGACCGTATTTTCCAAGAAGACCCACAAAACCAATTCATCAAAATGTTCAATCTAACAGTAGCCAATATTACGGTGAAGATGATTCGGATAATGGAAATCAATTTACGGGTTCTCCAGAATTAATAGCTTTTATAGAAAGGCAAGAAGAGTACATAGATCAATTGGAAAAGGAGGCACAATATTGCAGGGTTTGTAATTTTTTTTTTTAGAGGGTTTTATTATGCGACGACGACGACATTACAATTAAAATTATACAGATTAAAAATTTTTATTACAGGACGAGCTATCTCATCTTCTACGCAAGGTGAAAGAATTGATTACAGAAAACGAATTATTACAAGATCAACAAAAGACTGGTTTAATGAAGGTCATGCTTGAAGGTGTGGATGAAGAGAGATTTCAGGTAAGAATATAAAAAAAACTTACAGTTAAGTTATTGTCGAATATATTTAAAAAAAAAAAAAAACAAAATTTTGCGACGTAATTTCCAAAATGTTTTCGTAAAAAAAAAAAAAAAAATTTTTTTTAGAGTCAAAATAAATACATGAAAAATCTCGAGGGGCCATTGATTGTTTTTGAATCGCGTATAAGCGAATTAGAAGCACAATTAACACAGACTAAAATGGACCTTCGAAAAGCTCAAGATGAAGTTGAAATGTATAAGCAAAAATTACAAGATGCTCAACCATCTTCATCAAATTACGATTTTTATAAACAAATAGAAAATTTACAAAGGTTTGTTTAATATTTAATAACAAAACCTTTAGGGACGGAGTAAAAAATCTATTTTTTTTTATCGGGGGGGATACTTTTTCGTAGGGAAAAAAAAGATTTAAACGAATCGTTGGCAAAACTTCAAGCATCAATTAATCAAATACGAGAAAAAGAAATGGATGCATCGAAAAAAGTACAAAAAACGTTAGACGTTGTAGATAAAACACAATTTGAAAAACAACAAGCTGAATTAGAAGTGTATCGTTTGAAAAGCGAATTAGAAATGCAACACGATAAACTTTTAGAAGTTTTATCCGAGCAAACGAGAAAAGTTGCAGATGAAAGAAGTCAAGCCGAGCGTCGGTATCAGCAACATATCGAAAGGTTAAATTCCGAATTGACAATGCAACGCGATGCCGTATCCAAATTACATATGGAAATAGAAAAATACAAAAGAATCGAAGAAGATTTAAAACGAGATTTAAACGCAAAAAATATGACAATAGAAAATGTTAAAAAAGAACTCAGTAATAAAATTGGTAGGTACACACTCCGCTTTCTTTTATGGGAGTGTATGAAATGTCATAGTCAACTCAATGACCCAGGAACTTGATTATTTCGTAACATTTTTCCCTGAAAACAACTTTGCACTTTTATTATTGACACGATCGTTTATACTTTTATTAAATCGACTTGGTTCTTCTAATCTTACTTGCAAATTTTTTAATACTACCATTATTATTATTATTATTTTTTAAATAAATAATATAAACTTATCTTTTATTTATATATTTTAATTTAAATATATACTTATATATTATATTAAAGTTTGAAAAAAAAAATATTAACTATAATATTGTTTAGCGTTTGTTTAAAACAAAACAAAATTTCATTACAACAACCAACCTCCACCCACCTCCCCGTGTAATTAATTATATAAAACTTACTAATTATTTGCAAACATCATTCGAGCCTCTTGATAAATAAATAAATAAAAAAATTATGAAAGACAAATATAAAATTTTTAATATCACTGCAAAGTTTGTTTAAATATTATTTAAAAAAAAAAAAACTTTTTTTACAAACCGTGAAAACATTTACTTAATTAATTTTAAATATTATTATTATTATTATTATCGTACAAAAAAACAATGATTTGATTATTATTAAAAAACTTTGTTCTAGCGGGATTGCAAAAAGAATTAGCTTCTGCTTTGGCGGAAAGAGATTCCATGGAACAAGAGCTTAACACGAGTAGAATGTCAACCGAACGTGTAGAACGTTTAAACAAACAAGAATCGAACAGGTTACAAGTTGAAATATCATCGCTTAAGAAACGTTTGGACGGCGGTGATGTTGATTTGATACATTGCAGAAAAGAAAATCTTAGACTTTTGGAAAAAATATCCGATTTGGAAAAGGATGTAGGTTACAATGTGGTTTTTTTTCACTTTTGAAATTAAATTTCCTTACCTGATACTATTATTATTATTATTATTTTTTTTTTTTTTTTAACAGCTAACGCTTTACAAGATAAAGTTAGGAGAACAAAAAGATCCGATTGAAGAAGAAGAAAAAAATGCAAGAGAAAAAATAATTAATACGAGAATATCTGAAATTGAATCGAAACACGGTAAGGCTTGTATTAAATAAAAATAATTACGATAATTTTAATTTTAGTATCAATTCATGGATAATTTAAGCGCCATTTTTTTGTTTTTTTTTTTTTTTTAAATTTAAAATTGCTTAAGGTGGTCGTATGTCGGTTCACAACAGAATATATATTCATACTTTTTCATAACCATTCGATACGTAAATAATAATAATAATACAAAAAAAAAAAAAAAAAAAATCAATCATTTAAAAAATCAAATCTCTAATCTCATATAATCGTATCAGTATTTAAAGCACTAAACATGTTACAAATACAAAACGCCGCTATCTATCATTTTACGGTTTTTTTTAAATTAGATTAGGGTCATAAAAGATCCACACAATTATGTTTTATTCGTTTGGCATTGCTTAGTTAATATTATTATTATCTATACACTGCTTATCGGTCACTGTTGTTATCAATTAATTATTAAAATTAATTTTTTTTTGCTAATAATTTATTTAGATTTTTTTTTATTTTTAAAAATGCTTTGCAATATTTATTATTATTATTTTTACAATTAGCTTAAGCATCATTTTTTAATGAAATTTTTTTCGATGATGTTTCTCTAACTTTAAAAACAACATAAACAATTATTAGATTAAAAAACCAGAAAGGTTTTTAAAAAAAAAAATTTTTCCAGTCGAAAAAGTGTCCGATCTTGAAGGTCTGATAGAAAACCAGTCCCAAGTGATGGCACAACTCAAGGCCGAATGTGAATCCCTCACCCAGAAGTTAGAGGAATCTACTGCACGTCACAAGTAAGATCCACAAAAAAATTTTTTTTTTTTTTTTTTATTAATATATTGGCTAAAGTTATTAATTATTTTTTTTTTAAAGTAGATTTTTGTTTTAAACAAATTTTATTTTATTTTTTATTGTTTCGCCTTGAAAATAATTTTTTTTTTTAAAATTTTCACATATGCGTGATTTGCTGTTTCCAATCAATTTTTTTTTTTTTTTTTTTTTTTTCGAAAACGAGAATAAATTTTTTTCTCGTATGATTATTATTATTATTTAGAATAAATTTTATTTTTTATACAACACCGAAAAAAAAAAAAAGCACATAAAATGCCAAACCTTTTTTTTTTTTTTTTTTTTTTTTTTTGTTCCTCTACGACTATTCGTGATAGACTGAATCGTTGTATGATTTTATGTATACTCATAGGTACGTCAACAATGGATGTAACATTCTTAAATGGAGGTAACAAACAAGCAGAAAAACCTAAACAAATCAAAATTGATTTATCTGTAAATGTATATTCAAAGGGAAATATTTCAAAGGTTTGTATTTGTTGTGTGTTGTGTTGGGGATTTTTTCGAGTTGCTCGGTTTTGGCTAAAGAAATTTCTCTTCGCAATATTTCGCTTGCTTGTTTTTTTTTTTCTCTTTAAATAAAAACCGCCATTTTGTCTTCGAGTGGATTTTCGTTAATGCGTTTTTTTATGAAAAATTAATTTTACATATTACTTTATCCTGCACGGTTTTTCGTTTGTTTGTTTGTTTGTTTTCTGGAAATTTTTATTGGCACTTTTCCTTTTTTTTTTTTTTTAAATTTCTATAGTTTTTTTACGATTCGAAATTTATGTCTTACGTATGCTAAGTAAGATTTTCAACGAATAAAAATCAGTCAATCAATCAATCAATCAATTATTTCTTTGTCGATGCGTAATATTTATTCAGTAACGGTGCAATTATCGATGGTATAGTAAAAAAAAAAAAAAAAAAAAAAAAGTGAAATTTGTGAAAAAAAAGAAATGAATAAATAAAAATAATTATTAATATTATCAAAAGACCCTCTCTGCGATTATTATTATTATTTATATGATAATATAAAAAAATAATTTTTTTTCGTACTAGAAACATGCATTTAAAGACTATTGACCTTCGACCTTGATCGAAAAATATACTTATTATTATGTTTAGGTCATTCAGTCAAAGAGATATTCATACGAAGAAAAACTATTAATGTTTTTTTTTTTTTTTTTGAGGGGGGGATCAATAAAATTTTATTGTTTTTTTTGTTATCGATTTATCGATTTTTTTTTTTTTAATTTTAAACGTTGGAAAATTTTTTGTTTCGATTGCACGAATTTTCAAAAAAAATTAATCAAGGTTAAAGATGATACCCGTGACTAAAAAATACCTGAATTGTATTTTAGAAAAACAAAGGCTCCGTCGGGGTGGCAGGTGATTAATTAATACCTACTGACAGCCCCCCTCCCCCTTCCCCCCTTAGGGTAAATGTTTTAGCAAAATTTTATTTTTTTTTTCAAAGAGGTTAATTTATATATATATTTCAATTTACAATCAAGTTATAAATTATATTTATATTAATTTCCGGTTGGGTAATTAAAATAAATAAAAACGAGTACAAAGGTAGATTTTTTTTGTATTTTTTCTCATAAGATTTAACACGTTCTACCTTGCCCTTTGACCTCGGTTATACTGAATACGGTTAGAGGCGATTTCGTTTTTTGTTGTTTTTTTTTTTTATACTGTATTCCAATTAAAAAAATTTCATTAATATTATTATTATCACGACG
>NW_002987105.1:580034-584320 GCF_000006295.1 Pediculus humanus corporis
GGTTAGCTAAACACGTGTGTAATTTAATTAACACCTAAAAAAAATTATTATTATTATTATTAAATTAAATTAAATTGTATGAAATAACGAATTTTTCGTTGTTTGTTTGTTTGTTTGTTTGTTTTTATAATTTAATTATATTTTTTTTTTTCAGGTTGTGTGTTAATGATGTAAAAAAAAATTAATTAATAACATTTGCTGTTACATAAATTAATAAAACTTTTATTTTTTTTAAAATAATTTTATTTATGTACTGAACAGGTTGATATAATTGGTTCGGTGAAACGAAATTCAATAGCCTTGAATATAATTTTTAGTTGAGAAGTTCACTTTCACCATCTTTTTGTTTTTTTTTTTTGTTTTTTTTTTCTTTTATTTTCCATTTTTTATAAAAATATTCTTAAGTTTTTTTTTTGGGCTTTTATGCTTTATTTTATTTACTGCTCGTTATTATGTTTTTTTTTTTTTGTTTCAAATGATCGCAAGTTTATGTAATGTTTTGATATAATTTTGTTTATAGGTTGGAAATGGAGAACCTACAAAGCCGGTTAAATACATTGAATAATAAAATGGATTCTAATTTTAGTGCACCATATCGAACAGGTGTCGTGTAAAATTTTATTCGAGTACCTTTTTTTTTTTTTTTTTTTTAATATTTATTGATTGATGTACTTTAATATGCATTTACAGATGATAATAGAAAAGAACCTGAAATAGTTGTCAGAGATAGAAAAAATTATGATACCACGTTGTCAGATGAAAAAAATTTCGATGTCGTTCGAGAACCTGAGAATGTAAATAAAAAATTTTTAAGTGAAGAATCGAGACAAAATTCAACGCATAAATACGAACCTAGTTATAATAATAATAATAATAATCAAAATAAAGAACAACCTTATCAAAACATACAACAAAATAATAATAATAATTATGACGGTAGTTATAAAAATAAAAATGGAAATAACGGTTATGAAATAAATCAAAACGAAATGAAACAAGAAATTCAAAATTCAAGACCCTACGACGACGGTCCCCCGCAAAATTATCAAAAATATTACGATAATGATTACGAACAATCACAAAATTATCAAGAACAACCTTTGACGATGGAAGAACAAAATCAGGGAAAAGGAAATTACCAGGAAAGAGGACCGTATCAAGAACAACAACAATTTTCGCAACAGCAACCGTCGTACGCGGAACAACAGCAATCGTATCAAGAACATAATCCGTATCAAGATCAATCTTTATATCAAGAACAACAACAACAGCCCTTCCATGAGGAATCATCTTATCCCGATCAACAATCAAATTATTCGGATCACCAACAACAAAGGATTAAAGAAAATCCGATTTACGATGAAAAACAAGAAATCCAAGAACAAATGACGACACCTCAAGAACAATATAATAATAATCCCGATCCGATCGATCAACCTGTACAGCAGTTAGAACCTGTAGAAAAAACCGTAGTGCAACCGAAATCCGAACAACCGAAAACGACGGCATCTCAAAGATTTCAAAGAGCTGCCGAACTTTCAAGGCAAGCATCCAAATCAGAAGATTCACCGTCACGCGGCAAATTATCATCACAAACGACGAGGTTAAGAAATCCACAATTAACGAGGACTCAAAGCAAATCTCAATCCAGGTTTAAATAATTTTTTTTTTTTTTTTTTTAAATTAAATTTTAAATCGAATGAATTTCCCCGCCCCATCCCCCCCCCCAAAAAAAAAATCCAGCGCGTTCCATGGATAATAATAATGATAATAATAATCAATAGATTCGATAAGGTAAATAAAAATTAATTAAATAATTTTTTTTTATTAAAAAATACGTTTATATTTAAATTTTATGTACATAGTATTGCACAATGAGATTAAAAAAAAAAAAAAAAAAAAAACAAAAAAAAAAAAACGGATTTCCGGTGAACAATTATTGGTAACAATTTTAACAAATTTCTTTAAAAAAAACAAAACGATCTAAAAAATAGGAAAAGGTTGAGTAATTTATTATTATTATTATTATTATTATTAATAATAAAAAAATAATTATTTATTTATTTAATTTATTGTTCGTCTGGTTGGGGTGGTAAACTTCTCAAATATTCGACAGCTCTTTGAATAGCTTCTGGTACTGGTGGGGGAACTGGAAGATGAGCTCCTTGTGGGTGGAATCTTTTGAGAAAAGAAAAAAAAAATTTTTTTATTTGAAAGAATAATTTGAAATTTTTTTATCGTGGGAAAGTAAAAATGTCACCCGGTTAACTTACCCGGTTTCGTCAGCAACGTAAGAAACAGAGTAGGTTTGACCATCGTCACCAACGTAAGAATAAGCACCGTTAGCAACTCCGCCTTTGACTGGTTTTCCTTCTTCGTCAACGAGGTCTTTAAGTGCTCCTTCTTGTACTACTTTGGTACCATCCCCAGCTTTGAAACTGTTTATTTAAAAAAAAAAAAAACAGCGTAAATTTTACCTTTTTTTTTTTTTTTTTAAATCCAATACAAAAATCATGCGGGGGAAAAAAAAAAACAAAAAAATTCTCACCCAAATTTGTAGCTACCATCAACGTTAGATTCATTTTCCAATGATAAAATTGGTACAGGTTCGGTTTGATGTTGTAATTGTTGTGGTCGGGATAAAACACCCAAAACGCAAATGGAAAGAACCAACCCCAAAACCTTTAAAAAAAAAAAAAAAAAATGGAATCCATCCATCACACGATAGGGAAAAATTTTAATAAAAATCCAACGAAATTTAAAAAAAAAAGAAAAAAACCTGCACGAACCTTTCACTACAACTACTTATACTACAAAAAAAAAATTGTAATCAACAGCATAATAATAATAATAATATAAATGAAAAAATTTTTACCTTAATCATATTTGTTGAATTTGTTGTCACTTTTTTTGATAGAAAATGCAGACTAGAGTAACCACGGGATCCTACCTGTTTATTTATATGAGGCCCGCAAGTTAATAGCCTATTACATCATAAAACGTCTCACAACCGTCTTCTACTACTACAATATCTACTACCACGCGGTTGGGTGGGTTTCACTTATGAAGAAGATTGGATTCCTTTTTTTTTTTTCTCCTTTCCTCTACTCTCCTTACCTCTCTTCTCTTTTCTTTCTTTCTTTCTTCTTCTTCGATAATTGATTGATGATCCATTTATAGGTTTTTATTATTATTTTTACATTCTTTTTATTATGTATTCCATGAATTTTTCTTTCAACCTAATTTCGTTTCATTGTAATAATTATAATAATGGTAACACAATGGTGACGTTGATGACAGTTATGATGATGATGATGATTTTGGGAAAATTTTTTATGTGTCGAAATATTAATTGTGGTACGGCCCAATCCAATTTTTATTAAAAAAATAATATTGCGTTATGTAAAATAATCCGACAACGGGATGGGATGAAACGGGACGGGGGAGAACGGGGGGGTTTAGGGATGAATTTGTTATTTTGATTACGTCATAAATAATTTATCGTTTATCGATTTAAAAAATTGTAGATATATAAATAGAGAGAGAGTAAGGGAAAATTAGAAATTTATACTTTTATGCATATTATATATTTATGTATGTATATAAAAAAAAAAAAATGGCGGTTATCACGCGTGACGAATATATATATATAAAAAATGATTATTTATTTAATTCGATTGTATTTTTTTTTTTTTTCAAATTTTTTTTTTTTTTTATTTTATTTTCTTCCCCAGCCAGGTTTTGTCTTATGCCGGTTCACCTTCACCGCGAACATTCTCGTCTTCCTTATCTAAACAACCAAAGTTTTCGATATCGAAATGTAACCACCACATAAAACTAATACGTGGTGTCGCATATGAGAAAAATTTCTATTAAAAATTTTATTGATCGACGATAGAATTTTATAGAAAAAAAAAAAAAAAAGGATCAGGTTTTTTTTTGGGTGTTTGTTTATTACCCGCTTTCTAAACCGTGATTTTACCACCGGTAATACCACCCACGCGTATTATTTTTATATTAAAAAAAAAAAAAAGTTAAATAATAACATTTTGTATCATTCGATTGAGTAATTTTTTGTTCGGTAAATGATAGTTTTCCGTTGCTGTTTTTACCTTAAAAACAACAACAACAACGCGTTATCAGTATTCTGTCGGATTGATAACGACATTAAAAAAAACTAAACAAAACAATTTTTTTTTTTTTTTTAATGTGAAAATCTGTCGGATCGTTTGAAAAAAAAATTTTTTTGTAGGAATTGCCGCGGAGGAGGGAGAAAGGGGAGGGGA
>NW_002987105.1:584606-624132 GCF_000006295.1 Pediculus humanus corporis
TAAAAAAAAAAAAAAAAAATTAAAATTTATATCTTTGTGTGCTAAATAAATAAATAAATAAATTTTTTTTTTTTTTTTTTTATTTTATGTCCGTTTTTTTTTTTAGGTTTTTTTTAGGTTTAAAATTCTTGCTACTGTTTCAATGACTTGTGCGTAAATTATTTTATTTTTACTCAATTTGAATTTATTTAAATTTTAAAAAAAAAAAAAAAAAAAAAAAAAACATTACAAAGTTGTACATCAGTTCAATGTCGTCAACATAATATCTAACACATTTGATTTCACAATACTTGTGTGTGTGTGTGCGTGTGCGTGTGCGTGTGAGCGTATATATATATAAAACTTTTTTATTTTTATTTTCTTTTTTTCGCCCTATCTTTTACATATATAAGATTTCAGGCGCGACAATTAAGAAATAATTTCTTATGAAAATTATTAACGTATAAAAGTTGACGGTTTTCAAAAATTTCTCATGTTATTACGCCATCATCCCTACTCTTCCCTTTTTTTTTTCACTTTTTTTCCCACGATAAATTTTAATTTAATTTAATTTTTTTTTTATTTGCAGTAATTAAGAGGGATAGAGGAAACCATAAAAAAAAGGAAACAAAGGAAAAAACTTTAATTGAATTGAAAAAAAAAAAAAAATTATTGGAAAAACATTTACCGAAATGATCGAACCCGATGGTAGAAAAAAAAGAAAACGTGGATTTAAGTATTTTCTGACGTGTCAAAAGGGATGTCTGATGCCACGATGACAGGTACGATTAATTAATTAAATAATCATTTCAATTTTTAAACCTTAGGTAAAATTTTACATTCACTGATTTTTCCTTTTTTTTCTTTTTTCTCTCACGAAATTTTTTTAAAATAATCGAAATCGAATAAGATTTTTTTTTTTTTTACTGGAATTTATTACGTAATATTTTTTTTTTGGTTTAACGAAATGACCGTGAAATTTAATTACGAGTGATTAATTAGTAATAAATTAAGTAAATCATCCTGTTGTGTGTGTACCTGAAACAAATTAAACAAAAATCATTTTATTTGTTATATAAAAAAAAAAAAAAGAAGAAAATTCGAAACTGGTTGACGACCGTGGAAAAAAAAAATCGCAATTTTATTATTATTATTATTATTATTATTATTATTATTATTATCTTGTAAATGTGATAATAATAATAATAATGATTTTAAATTTTGATATTAATTTTCTTTTAATAAAAAAAAAAAATTTACATTTTACCATTAAAATTTAATTGGCGGCCGAATAAAAAAAAAAAAAAGTAATCATTGTAATCAGCTTGTTATTAGAAAAAGAAGGAAAATTCTTTAGATAAAATTATCGTTATCATCATCATCATCAATATCATCATCAATATTTTTAGAAATATTATCATTTTCTTTTTTGAGGGGAGTAAAAAAATTTATCGATTCGAGATTTTTCTTCTCCTTGGAATTTTTTTCTTTTTTCCATTCAAATGCCAGATTTTCTTTTTATTTCTTTTCATCACCCATTTGAAAATTTCTGTAGGATTAGTTTTGTTAATGAATTAACGCCCTTTTGTATCATTTTAAAATTCGTTATAATTTTTAAATATTTAATTTAATTTAATGGGGGAAAGGAGGGAGGGAGAAGGAGGAGGAGGAGGAGAAAGAGAAAGCGGAAAAGCGTCGTCAAAATTTATTTCTTTCATTTCGTGCTTTTTAATTACTATTTAGAAAAGTTTTATTAAATTTCTTAAAGTATAATTTTATCGTGTTATTATTATTATTATTATCACTCTTAAACACGACAAGAAGGCTCTTATTTGTCGGGGTTTTTAAGCATTTATCCCAGGTTTCTACCCGATTCCTTAGGGACAAATACTCGAATTTCGGTAGTGCTATTTATAAAGTATTTTCCGAAGAATGTGGGCCGTCCCACATAGTTTATTATTATTTATATTATTATTATTATTATTATTATTATTATTATTATTATTATTATTATTTAAAAAAAGGAAAAAAGGAAAAAGTTTTCGAAAAAAAAGAAAAAACGTATCAAAAGTTTCGATTTAAAAAAAAAAAATCAATAAATATAAAATTACGTAATAAAATCCTTAAATTTTTTTTTTTTTTGTAAAGTTGTCGTTTTGACCCGATTTCGGTTATTTTTAAAAAAAATTTTTTTAAAATTGAGCAAATGCATAAATAATTTTTATTAATAAAAAGAAAAATTTATTATGCATTTTTATGCAATTTAATATATAAATTAAAAAAAAAAGGAAAATTGCAAAAGTTTTTCATTTAAAAATTTTCGTCGTCAATGAGAATTTCATTAATTTTTTTTCCCTATAAAAAAAAAAAAAAAAAAAAAAAAATTTTATCATGAATAATATTATTATATTATTAATCCCCTGCGTGACATTTTATAATTTTTTTTTTTTTTTTTTTGACCGGTTTATAAAAAAAAAAATCCGCGTGACATTTGACACTAACATTTCGAATATTTAACACTTTAGTTAGTTAGTTAGTGTTATTTTTTGCACGGTCAAATGCATTTCTTTTATTTATTTAATTATTTATTTTCCCACTTGAATACAAACAAACAAACAAACAAACAAAACCATTTAAATTCTTTTTTCCCTATTATTATCATTATTAATGATAACCGTAGACATCGATACTCATAAAAAGAAAACAGGAAAAAACAGAAAAACAGAAAATTATTTTTCATTTAAAATCATATATTTATATATTTATATATATATTGTTATTAACATAAAAATTTATTTTTTAATAACATTTTACTAAAAAAAAAAAAAATTTTATCATCATTTATTATCACTTCTTATAATGATTTCAATTTAAATTCGAATCAATAAAAAAAATCCATTTCATTTATTATTATTATTATTATTATTATTTCATTTTTTTTATTTCATTTATTGACTTGTTTTTTTTTCGTAAAATCAAATTTTTCTTGATTTTTTATTTCGTTAAAAAACAATAATAATAATAATATTATAAATTTTCGTAAGAATAAAATTATTCTTTAAATTGGTAATTACGTTGATTGAATTTTCTTCTTCTTCTTCATAAAAATTTTAAAAAAATTTTTTTCGCGCGGGAAAAAACATACGAAAAAATTTACGTTACTACGTCATAGTTTTGAATATAACGTTAATATATAGATAATAAATAATATATAGAAAATCCCATTGCAATCAATTAATCAATTAATTAATAAATAAATAAATATTTATGTATATATAAGTATGTGTGTATATATAATTTGTTTTATACACGTCAATAATTTTTATTTTTTTTTTTATTTTTATTTTTTGAGACATAAGACGATTATTTTCAAAGGCACAAAAACGATAAATCCCCCGTTAAATTACCCGAAATAATATTAATAATAATAATAATAATATACTAATTATTTATATATATATATATATCGTGATTATAAATAAACAAATTTTAATTGTAAAAAAAAAATTTGTTAACGTTTTTCTTTCTTTTTTTTTATATTAAAAACCCTTTTTCTTTTCTTTTTTTTTGTTTATTTTTTTCTTTTACTGCATTAAATATAAAATAATATATTTGGTATTAAAATAACATTTTCTCGTAGGAAAATAAACCGTGAACGCTTCCCTCCATCTGAGCTGACGGAGTCCTTTTTTCAACTCTGAGAACTCCCGACTGCGCCATGTTTCTAAGAATAGTAACACTTTTGGCTCCAATGTCTTGAAAACTGTGTTTCATTCCGGTTTGTAAATATTGTAAATATTTCAAAACTGATCCTTTGTCGACTATGGCACCGCTCACGCCCTGAGCAACTTTCAAATTATCCATTTCGTTGTGGAAATACCTGCTCGAAGCGGAACCCGAGCTTTCTTTCGTGTTCATCGCTTCTATGCTACCCATTCCTCTGTATTTTTTAAGTCTTACCCCGTCCGAGAAAAAATATTCACCGGGAGCTTCTGAAGTTCCCGCTAATAATGATCCCATCATTACCGACGATGCTCCCAGTGACAGGGCTTTGACTATTGAGCCTGTCGATGAAATACCTCCATCGGCAACAACAGGAACATTGTACAGCCTTGCATATTCTGATACTTTGTGCACTGCAGTAGCTTGAGCTCTGCCCACAGCCATAACTTCTTGCGTTATGCAAATACTTCCACTACCCATTCCAACCCTTAATCCATCAACTCCTGCATCGATAAGACTTTTGGCTTGGGCAGCAGTTACTACATTACCTCCCACAACTTGCAAATTAGGATATGCTTTTTTAATTTCATGAATCATTTTTATTTGATAAACTGAGTTTCCTTGTGATGAGTCAAGAACAACAGCATCAACACCTGCTTGTATTAAGCCTTTTAACCTGTATAAATCTTCCTCTCTTGTTCCGATGGCAGCTCCGACAAGCAACTGTTTGTTTTCATCTTTACTCGCATTTGGAAAACTTCTATTCTTTTTTAAATCTGTTCTTGCCATTAATGCAACTAATTCACTATTGTCATTGACAATGGGCAATTTAGCTTTTTTAGACTTTTCTAATATTTTATTAGCTTGTTCTAATGTCACACCAGCCTTAGCAGTCACTAAATCTTCAAATTTTGTCATTACAGACTCTAGTTTCATGCTATGAGATTGAGTTTCATTTAAGAAATCAACATCTCTTGATGTGACAATACCAACCAATTTACCTCCTAATTTTCCATTATGAGTTATTGGTACTCCACAAAACCCTTGATCCCTTTTCACCTTGAAAACATCCGCTACTGTATTGTCAGGGCTCATGACAACAGGATTCCTAATAAATCCCTGTTTATATTTTTTTACTTTAATTACTTCTTTGGCTTGCTTATCGGGGGTACAATTATGATGAATTATTCCGATTCCCCCGCATAAAGCCATTGCTATCGCCATTTCTGATTCGGTAACGGTATCCATAGGTGAGGATACCAACGGTAATTTAAGATTGATATTTTTAGTAAAAGGAGAAGTTAAGTCTACATCTTTAGCCGAAAAGTCTATGTAACCTGGTAAAATAATGAAGTCGTTGTACGTGAATCCTTCTCCGTTTTTAATAAATTCCGAAACCGATACACCGTCAACAAGAACCGAATTTTGAGAATGCAATAAATCTGCCATTTTTATAAAAATGAACAAAAAAAATTTTTTTTTAAAAATATAAGTGCTGTAGCGGAATCACGTGTTCAACAACGTACAAAAAGTAAACTGAATTCAAAAAATGGATGTACGTTGATAACATAAATGTTGGCTATTGACACTTTTAGTGCAGGGAAATTACGATTTCAAGTACTGACTTCACAAAACTTAAACACACACATCTTATAAATGTTTTTATTTATTTATTTGATTTTTTTTTGATTAACTTATTCATTATGAATCAAGTAAATCCGGAAGAGCAGCTTCCAGATAAACCTGACAAAGCTACCATTTTAGCTTTATTACAATTACTTAGAAAGTACAATTTAAAGGTTAGTATATTGCGTAAAAATTTGTTTGTTTACATGTGATGCTCCCGGCTTTTTTTTGCCAAAGCGTTTTGAGTGAGCATTATTTAATTTATTTTTGAGCAGTACAATAATTTTCTGAAGTAATTTTGAAATTTTTTATAGGCAACCGAAGATATATTGAAAAAAGAAACTAACATTGATCTCACGGTACCGGGTACCCATGAACTTGGTCAAAATGAATCTGAAGTTAGTAGTGTTTTATCAGCGTATAAAAGCGAAGGAGATCCAAAAATTTATGAAAGTGTTTATGTGGACTTAAAAAATTTCATAGAAAATTCTCTAGATATATATAAGCATGAATTAGGAACTATATTGTATCCAGTATTTGTACATATGTATTTAGAGCTTGTTTATAATAATCACGAAGATGAAGCTATTAAATTTATGAATAGATTCAAATGTGATCAAGAAGATTATTATCAAGATGATTTAAGAAAATTGTCATATGTAACTAAAAAAGATCAAATGAAGGGAAACGAATTAACCGATACTTTTAAGTAAGATAATTTGCAAAACTTAATTTTAGAAAACTAAATTTTGCTATTTTGTAACTAACCTTGTCATTTAGTTTCAAAAAAAACAAGGCAATTAATTTTAATTTTGTTATTTCATAAATTTCAGATCAAGTGAATTTATTATTAGAATGTCTAGAGATACATTATCACTTCTTAAAAGACATTTATTAGAAAAAAAGCACAGTGTAGTACTTAATATTATTCAAGAGCATTTATATTTTGATATGTATGAAGGAGTTGCTCGAAACAAAGCACAAATAGATGCGACTGCTGGAGCAGTTGTCGGAGAGGCTACCAGGCAAGATAATAAAGCCAAGGTTTATTATGGTTTGCTAAAGGAACCAGATCTTCAATTTATTCCTGCAGAAGAGGAGGAAGTTGAAGGTGAAAGTGGAGATGGTGATAAACCGAAAAAGAAAAAAAGTAAAAAAGATCCTCTTTTTTCAAAAAAAACTAAAACCGATCCAAATGCACCACCATTAGATAGAATGCCATTACCTGAATTGTATGTAATAACTTTTATTTAGTAAATTTTAAAATTTTACTTTTGTAAGAAACTATTTATTAATTTAATTATAGGAAAGATGCTGACAAACTTGAAAAAATAAAAGCTCTTAGGGAAGCATCGAAAAGAGTTACATTAGGTCCAGATGCCTTACCATCTGTGTGTATGTATACTTTATTGAATGCAAATTCTACAGTTACATGTGCAGAAATATGTGAAGATTCAAGTTTGCTCGGTGTTGGTTTTACTGATTCGATAATAAAAATTTGGAGTTTAACTCCTCAAAAATTAAAAGCCATGAAATCGGCAGAAGCTTTACAAGATATAGACAGAGAAGCTGGTAATGTAACTTGTTATATTTATTTAGTTTATATAAATGCAAATGGCATTTTGTTACCTACAATAAAATTTATATTTTATTATTTATAAATTTAAATATTGTAATGTTTTACAGATGATGTTTTAGTTAGAATGATGGACGACAAATCAACGAATGTCAGGTCTTTATGCGGACACAGTGGACCGGTGTACAAACTTTCTTTTAGTCCTGACAGAACTCTTTTATTGTCGTGTTCAGAAGATGCAACAAGTATGATCTTTTTTTTCTTATCCTGTTTATTTATTTATTTTTTATTTTTAATAATTAAGTAATTAACATAAAAAAACTGTTGTTTGTTTTTTATTCAGTTCGATTATGGAGTTTACAGTTATGGACGTGCCTAGTAAGTTATAAAGGTCATACATTTCCCATTTGGGATGTCAAATTTTCTCCTCACGGTTACTATTTTGCATCTGCTAGTCATGACAGAACTGCCAGACTCTGGGTGACGGATCAACACCAGCCTTTAAGAATATTTACCGGTCATTTTTCTGATGTCGATGTAAGCCGATAGTGAAAAAAGTTTAAAAGGCTAAATTGATTCATATTCAGTTTTTTTTAATTTCAATGTGAGGGTGACATTTGTTTTTACAGTGTGTTCAATTTCATCCAAATTCAAATTACATTGCCACCGGATCAAGTGATCGAACCGTAAGGTTATGGGATAATGTTACTGGAACCCAGGTTAGATTAATGACCGGTCACAAAGGTCAAATTTATTCGTTAGCATTTTCGGTTGAGGGACGATTTCTGGCATCGGCTGGAAGTGATTTTAAAATTATGCTTTGGGATTTAGCACATGGACATTTATTAGCATCTTTATCCGGTCATTCAAGTACCATATACGCTCTCTGTTTTAGTCGCGATGGAAATCTTTTAACTTCAGGTACGATCGAAACCTTTTCGAATTCACCTTGTTTTTATCGGCACGGTATAATAATTTTTTTTTTTCTTCACTTTAGGTTCTTTAGATTGCACTGTAAAAATTTGGGATTTTACAAAATTGGGGGAAGAAATTAGTCTGGAGGATGTAAACGTTTCTCATAATCCAGACATTAAGAACAATAGCGAAAATTATTTACTACGTTCCTACGCGACAAAAAGTTCGCCGATTTTATCTTTACATTTTACCAGAAGGAATTTAATGCTTGCTGTCGGAATTTTCGATTCTTAAAAAAAAAAAAAAAAAATAATAATAATAATAATAGTATATTTATTTGCCAATTCATAAATATATAAAAAATTATTTACTAATTTATAGTAAAAAAAAAAAAAAAAAAAAATTGGGGCATTGAAAATAATTCAAATTTTTAATTAAAGCATAATTATTGAGATTAATAAAAAAGTGCCTACATAAGGTTATGTGCAGTAAAGTAACGTTTAATTATTAACTATTTCAAGTATTATTTAAATCAAATTATAAAAATAATTAATTTTTAAACAGTACAAATATTTATTTTTATTCTTTGGTTTATTTATTGTCAAAGGGAATGTAAATTATTGGGATGATAATAAGACATTAGGATTAATCGCATTATGTATGATGTATAGATTTTATAAAAGAAACTTTAATAAGGTTTTTAAATAATTATATATATCGGGAAACTTTTGAATTAAATAATTGTACTGATATATAAACATTGTTGACTTATTAATAAATTTATAAATGATGGAATGGAAAATATTTTTCAATATGGAATGTGAAAAATATGGGAATAACATGTAAATAACAATCGGCCAATTTTGTTAAATATAAATAAATAAAAAAAATTCCTTTATTAAGGTTAATTATAAAAAAAATTTGTCATAATGGCAACACATAATCTTGATCAAAAAATTGTAAATAAATTAAAACTTGTATATATTTACATAATAATTGTTAATATGAATAAATTATATAAGAAAAAATAAATTAGTTTTGTAAATAAAAATTATAAATTATATAAATTTTTACACGATTGTAAGTAAAAAAAAAAAAAAAAATTGATTTAAAGCGATGCCTCAGTATTTAAATTTACTGGTGGCATTAAATGAGTTTTTATTTGTCCATGAAGTTCAGCCACTTCTTTATTTTCTCTTTCAATATTCCTTATAAGTTGTAAAAACTGAACCATTCCATCTCTGCCATCGGGAAAACCATATTTTTTAATAACTTCCATTTGAATTTGAACCATTATTGGAAAAACAAATTGCATCATTTTGATCATGTCGTTTCCAGCATTTGTTTTAGCTTGTTCCAGTTTAGATGCATTTTCCGGTATATTAATTGCTTCTATCATTTCAGTCAATATAGCTGAAATCCAAAAAAAAAAAAAAAAAATTGCAAATGTAAACTCTTAACATGGGGTTATGACCTCATGTTTTTTCAATATATCTGCCAAAATTTGACTACCGACTCAATATTACCTTTAGCTTTGGTTGGTGTAAATGCATTAAAGTCACCCATTATTATTAAATAATCAAATGTACACTAATTAAAGGAAATTTAAAAAAAAACATAATTTTATAAAAAAAAAAAAAATGAAAAAAATTACAATTCAAACGTGGCAACAGATTAATGAAAAACAAAAAAAAATAAATAACGTGTTTTTTTTTCTTCACATGTTTTGCTTTAAATTTAAAGTAATTCTTTTTTTAAAGTTTATAAAAACATTGTATAAATCAGCTTTGCTAAACCCAAATTAATTTTTGTATAATGCCTCAATAATGTTTAATGTTAAAATTACTTAGTATTAGTAAAATTATTTTAATCAGAAACCAATATGAATAAATATTTGCAAGAGTGCCACAAAGTATACCGAAACTTGTTACAGAATCCATGTTATTATAATAAAGTTAAAGTTATATTAGGAAATGAATCGTGCGATTTGGATTCTGCTATATCGGCGTTGGTTTATGCTTACATAACATTTCACGAAAATAAACAGAAAGGAGTTCGTAATTGCGAAGTTTTACCCATCCTTAATGTTTCTCACGAAGATTTACTTCTCAAGACAGAAGTTATTTTTTATTTAAGACTCCACGCCATTTCATTAGATAATGTATTGACAAAAGTAAACAAGTAAGTGAATGAAATAAGGTTATTTAAAAGTTATAAATATGTGTTAAATGTATGTACTTAAAATATTCATAGCGATTGTTAAAATATTTTTGTTTTTAGGGAAAATTTTAATTTAATAAAGTTACAAAAAGCTGGAGTTCTTGATCTTACATTGGTCGATCATCAAACTTTAAGTCCTGCCGATCAAGAACTTTCCTCGTCTGTTGTCGAGATAATCGATCATAGACCTGTTGTTCCTGATTTGAATACGAGTAACATTGATGTAACTATTGAACCTGTTGGTTCCTGTTGCACCCTTATTGCTAAAAAAATTCTTCAAAGAAGCCCTCACCTGTTAACATTTCAAATTTGTCACCTTTTATATGGTAAAATATTTGAGTATTAATTTTAATGCGAATTCGATGACATTTCAAAATTCATTTAAAAAAACCAAATAATTTTTTTATTTAATTTTAGGACCGATTTTATTAGACACATTCAATTTTTCTCCAGAAGCTGGTAAAACAACAGATTCTGACAGACAAGTGATATCATCATTGGAAAGAAAAATATCTGTAGATAGAAATAGATTATTTCAAGATTTAATATATGCTAAAACTCAAGTTGTAGGACTCTCAGAATCGCAAATACTTAGAAAGGATATGAAAATAATCGAAGGGATACCAGTATGTGGATTACCAATGCTTGTTGAAGATTTTTTGAAAAGGCCCTATGTTGAAGAAATATTACTTAACTTTTTGAAAACTAGAAATCACTCATCGGTGATGATGATGATGGGAGTTAAAATAAATGGAGATACAGTCGATAAAGATTTGGCCGTTTTTTCTACCCAACACATATTTTCTGATAAAATCGTTGAGGCGTTATTAAATTTTGACAATCCCTCATTAGGATTGAAAGAAATAACAGACCACAAAATAAAATATTTGAGACTTTTTAGTCAATCCAATATCAGAATGTCTAGAAAGCAAATTTCTCCGATTATTCAAAAAGTTGAAACTGGCATCAAAGAAAGCGTATAAAGAAAAGAGACCATTGAGAGAAAAATAACGAATCACCATGGTGAGGTAAAAAAAAAAAAAAAAAATGTTGTTTCTTCTTCTTTTTCTTTTTCTTCTTTTTAATTAATAAAATTTATTTATGGAATTATTTTCTACCGTATCGAATATTTATTATATTACAAAAAAAAAAAAATTGTTAATTTTAGTTTGTGTGAAATGATGAACAAATTTTACAACGTCGATTCTTTTATTTATTTATTTATTTGTCTGCCATAAATTTTATATCGTTAACAAGATTTCGTAACGCAATAATAATTTTTACAAAAAAAAAGGAAAAGGAAAAAAAGTAAATTATAAATTGATGTAATAATTTCACCCCCTCCCTTCTTAAATTCACTGAACCGAAGTGGTTAGAAAAGAAATGAAGAAATGTGAAAAACAGGGAAACCTAATTTCATGCAATATTGATTATAAGAGAATTAGGCAAATTGCTTTATTGTCCCTAAAAATGGAAAAAGGAAAATTTTTCTTTTTGGGGGGATGAAAAACAAGAATAATTCATGTTTTTTTTAAAATATTATTTTTTTACATTCATAATAATAATAATAATATAAAACAAAGTTCCACGATTTTGTTGCATAAAATTTTAATTATTTGTTTTCTGTTGTTATTATTATTATTATTAATTTAAAAAGAAAAATGGTTTCGATTGGTTTATTATTTTAAAATTAGTTTTTACGAAAATTAGTGGATTTAAGAAAAAAAAAAAAATTGTTTTCTTTTTTTTTTTTTTTTCTATTTTAGGAAATTGTTATTTACAAAAGGATTTCATTGAAAAAGGGGATGAAGAGAGAGAGTGAGAGAGTGAGAGAGAGAAATTTAAAATTTTCATGTTTTTCTTATATAAAAGTCAATTTTTTATTTATTGAGTGTCTAAAACGTCACGAGTGGAAAAATGACTACTAGTTAGGAAAATTGAAGTAAAATTTACCCCTCTATTTTACCCTTGGCGTTTAAAAAAAAAAAAAAGAAAAGGAAAAAAGAGAGAGAGAGAAAGAGACATAATCCCTATGAAATTAGCAATAACAGTTGCACTCAGTGAATTGTCTTGTCAGTTTCTTCCCCAATTGTTTCTATTTTACTTTTGTAAATAACCCCAATTTACCCCAGATTAACCCCCTTTTGAACTGTGCTCTCCTAATTCGCATTATCAATGATCTCTCTCTCTTTCTCTCTCTCTTATTTGAAAAGTTGTGATTTCCTTTAACTTTACTGACTATTTGATTCACTTTGAAAATTTTTTTTTCTTCTTTTTCTCTCTCTCTCTCTCTCTGTTTTTCCTCTTTTTTTTTGTTTCCTTATTTTATTTTCTTTTAACTTTTCTTTTACTCTCTTCTCCCTTTTGCCCCGTCCCTCCTCTCCTTTTCTTTTTTCCTTTTTTATTTTTGGATTTCTATCTTTTCTCATTCCATTTTATTATTGTTATTATTATTATTATTGTTGAATTGCTTGCGGGGTAAAACAAATTTAGAAATTATTTTTACGACTAAACTTCTTATGGCTGACAAGTTTTCATCATAAAGTTAAGCTCGGTGACTAATAAACCTTTTTCCTTTTATTTTTTTTCATTTATTTTTTCTATCTTTTCCTTCTCCTTCTCTTTCTCCTTCTTCTTTTTTTTTCCTTCTCTTTTTTTCTTTCTTTTAAGATAAGTTTACATTTAAGGTTTACGCTACTATAAATTTACTTCTTGAAATTGTCAGAGCGATACTTAAATCCAAAGGTTTATATAACCATTGAAAGATTTCATTTTTAGTCAGCAGTTTTAAAAAGGTTTCGTACGCAGTTTGGGGGAGGGGAAGGGGGGGAGGGAAAATTTTTTTTTTTTTTAATAAAATATATGTATACACGTGTATGCATTTGATAAAAATTTATGATCTTAATAATTTTTTTTTCTCAGAAAAAATTTATTTAATTTTATTTATTTAATTTTTATGACAAAATATTCGGGCCTTCCCCTTTTTTTTAGTTTTCTTTTAACATTTTGTTATAACGAAACATAAAAAACATTTTTTCAAACGTAGAAATATTAAAATTTAATAATATAATCGATTGAGACGATGTTGCTATTTGTTAAACAAAAACTTTTTCGAAAAAAAAAAAAAAAAAACAAACAAAAAATGTCTTTCGCAAAAACTTAATAAAATTTTATAATAAATATGTTTGACAATTTGCCTATATTACAATTTTTAGGCGTTATTCGTTTTTTAATATTTCAAAAAATTTTTTTTTTTTCATTTTTATATTTACGTAAAATAATAATAATAATTTAAAGTTCTGAATGAATGATAAGAGAATATTTTTGTAAGAAAAAAGAAGGGGTAGAGAGAGGGGAAATTAAATAAAAGTGTACCACCACATATACCGGATAAACTCTCACAAGTAATTTTTTAAAGTTTTTATTTATTTTTATCATTAAAATTTTTTTTTTTTGGTGGATTTATTCTATACGATTTCGCCCGCGTAAAACATAAATAATAATAATAATAATAATCTTTGTAAGAAATCAAAAACAACGCATTAACAATTATCATCGTCGATCAATTTAAAAATAAAAAAAAAAAAAGTTACCGAAAAAAAAACATGCCATCAATTAAATTTTTACATTTTCAAGTCTCCGAATCAATTTAATTTAATTTTTTTTTTTTTTTTTTTACCCTTACGACGACGACACCAGACAATATTTTTTCGTCTGATGCATAACGTCTGATAATAATAATAAATTTTTTTTTTTTTAGGAAAAAAATTAGTATGAAAAAGAAAAAGAAGAAAAAAAAACACTTTACGACTTGATTATTATGATGGAACTACCATAAAGGAAAAAAAAATGATTAACGTGTCTCCTGAAATAATTAAAATAATAATAATAATAATGACATAAATAACTTTTTTATTATCGTACAAGTGGATTTACAAAAAAAAAAAAAAAAAAAAAAAAACCAGAAACCGAAAAAATTCACCGGTTGGCGCCTTTGAAAAAAAAAAAAAAGGTATATTAAATTTTGTAAGGTAATTAAAAAATAACAAAAGGCCTCTTTTTCTCAAGTGGTTGATAATATTTACCGAAAAAAAAAAAAAAATCAAACGTGGAAATAAGGGTTAAAAAAAATTTTATAAAAATTAATTTTAATTTACTTTTTAATGGGTGTCAAGGGTTAACAAAAAAAAAAAAATTCTTTTTTTTATTTTTATTGATTTGTTAGCGCCACGAATTTTTTTTCTACATAAAAATATGAACAATTTTAAACAACCCTTTTTTTTCTTAAAATTTCTCGTGCCACGTATAAATAATTTCAATAAAATTATTATTATTTATTTATTTAATAAATAGCGAGACGGCTAAATTTACTTATTGAAAAAATTTAAATTCGTTTGAAATTGGCGCGAATATTTTATGTCGTTAAATTTCATCACGACCCCAATAGTTTTTATTTCCGGTTTAAAAAAAAAAAATTTTACTTTTTTTTCTTTTCTTTTCTTTCCTTTTCTTTTTCTTTTTCATTGTTTTCTTTTTAAAAAAATGTCTGTTGTTGTTTTTTATGTTTATATTTATTTAAAAAAAAAAAATTTATTAACTTGTAAATTTAATCATAAAAAAAAAAAAAAGAAAAAAAAATCCGTCGTCTGGTTTTTGTTTAAAAATTTAAACAGTCATTGATAAGTAGAAACTTATATTAACGTTGTTGAGTGTCTTCAAGTATTTTTTTTTTTTTTGGTAAATCTATTAATGGTAATAAAAAAAGAAAGAAAAAAAAAGGTAAAAACAAAATATCTTCTGCTTCAATTTCTTCTGCTTTTTCTGCTTCTTCTTCTGCTTCTACTTCTTCTGCTTCTATTTCTTCTGCTTTTATTTCTTCTTCTGCTTTTCCTTCTTCTTCTGCTTCTTCTACTTATTCTGCTTCTACTTCTGATTCTTCTACTTCTTCTGCTTTTTATATTTCTTCTGCTTCTTTCATAAATATAATTATATTTAAAAAAAAAAAAATCGATTGGTAACGATATATCGATCGATTATTTATTTAAAAAATTTTTTTTTCTTGTAGTTTTAACCGTCGAAAAATTTTTTTAAGAAAAAAAAAAACCGAAAACTTTTATTTATTTATTTATTTATATTTTCTTTTTCGGATGTTTAAAAGCAGCCGACGTTCTTTTGAAGTGGTTTTTAAAATCGAATAAAAAAAAATTAGGTTATATTGGACAGACACGTTTTTTTTTTTTTTTTTCATAACTTTTTCTTTTATCATGAACCCCACTTGTTATATCACAACATAAAAAAAAAATTTTTTTTTTTTTTATGTAGCCGGCAAAACATATTAAGGGAAAGGTTTAAACTTCTGTCTTTTTTTACTTTTTTTTGTCTGTGTGTGCGTGTGCGTGTGCATAAAATTTTTATGTACTTTTTTTTTTTAAAAATTAATAATAAAAAAAAAAAAGATTACTGTTTTTGTTACAAATGTTTTCGCGGTTTGTTTTTCTTTTCGTAAAAAAAAAAAATCTGTTGATTGATCGATTATTAATATATAAAATTTAAATTTCAGGTTTATAAAATAAAAAAACCCGCGAAAAAAAAATTGCAAAGAATCGAAGAATTTTTCCGTGCGTGAAAATATTTTTATATGCATATAAATCAAGAAAGAAGAAGAAGAAAGAAAAATGGCGGAGAATCAAGAAGCGAGAGAGCGGTAAGTAAAAAATTATAGAGTATAAAAAAACCTTTGTTTAATACGAAAACAATAACACCTTCGGGAAAATGGCTTATGTTGATTTTATAATAGAAAATAAAAATGATAATAATAATTAGGTAGCAGGTATACACGAATAAAAAAAAAAATTCTTCTTCATCTCGCGTTTTCATATGCGGGTCGTTTCGACAAAAACAATTTAAATCGAGCACCCAACGTGAAATTTTAAATTATTTCCGTTTTTTTTTTTTTTAAAATCATTTTTTCCATAGTTTATTTTACATACTGTTATCATTATTATTATTATCATTTTTTTTTTAATATGATAAAAGGAAAACAATAGATTTGATTAAACCTTTTGGTGGCATACGCATACACACACCTAAATTAAATCTTAACAAGAGAGAGGAAAATTTGAATTATATATTTTTTTGAAATTTGAGTTTTACGTAGGCTCTTTTGAAAACAATCGACGAGGGCTTATATAAATCGTTCTAATCAAATTTCTTAAGTTTTGGGTTCAAATTGACACGTGACCTCTTACATTTTAACTTTTAATCTTAGATTCGAATTATTTGAAAAGCTCAGATTTTTTTTTTTTTACTTTTGGCTTTTGGCTTTTCCTTTAAAATAATAATAACGATACTTAATCAATAATTTAATTGATAATGGAAACGAAATCGAAAAAAAATTCAAAATGGCGTCGAAAATGTTTTTGTAGGAAGGAATTAATAATAATCGTTTATACAGGATGTTGTTTGTTGGGTTCGTTATTACTGGGTGGTCACAAATTCTCATTAGACGTCCAATAACGCCAGGGTTTTGTTATTCGAGTATTTAATTATTTCGCTCGAAAGGTTTTTTTTTTACGTAGTAAACATAAAGGTTTCGAAAGGTTTGTTGTTGTTTTTCTATAATAAACCGAATTGTATAAGATTTTACCGTTGTTGAAGTGGGAAAGAGAAGAGAGAGAGAGAGAGAGAGAAAAAGGATTTTCACGCCACCTTTCAAACTCCTCCGGTCTTCTCTCAATTATTCTACAATTTGATTGGGATTTTAAAAGATTAGTTTTCTCTCTCTCTCTCTCTGACTTCTTATTCGTTTTGAATTTAACTTTTCGTAATTCAATACCAATTTTTTTTTTTTTTTTCCCTATAGTTAATTGTAAAAAAAACGGCCGTCTATTTTAGTTTTCTTTTATTTTCACGAATCAAAGTCAAATCGGAAAAACGGGAAAAATTGACGTTTTTTTTTTTTTTCGGTTGCGAAAATGATAAAATGACCCGACATTATTATTATTAAATTGAATAGAAAAAAATTATTATTATTATTATTAAATTTTTTAACACGCAACTTGCGACGAATTTTTTTTTTTTTTTATAAAAAAAACGATTCGTCTGCTTAAAATCACTTTTTTTTTTTTTTATAATCGTGCGCATTAAGAGAAAAGTATACCTAGGAGGTATAAACATTCCGTCCGTTGAAATGATACAGACGGCACGAAATCCAAGAGGTTTTTTTTTTTTTTCGCATCCTTTTTTTAAATACCTACTATCACTCTATATCTTTCCGTATCCGTTTTTACGAAAAAAAAAAAAAGAAACAAGTGAACGAGTTTTTTTTAAAAAACGTGTGATCCTCTTCATGTTATTCGGGGCGGTTATTGAATTACAGGGCTCACTTCCTATCATTTCAATTACTCATGCCTGTTATTTTACAAATCCGCCGCCGCCGCCGTGGCCGCCGCCACCGCCACATTACTGATCACTTTTGACAAGTAAACTTCTTTATTTGATGTGTTTTTTCATTGTTAAACATACAACAACAACAAGTTTTTTTTTTTTTTTAGAAAAAAATCTTTAAATTAATTACTCAAAAAAAACTTTTTTTTTTTTTTTTAACTCTTCGGCGGGATGTGTGTGAGAGAGGAGATGGTGAAGAAGTGACAAGGGGTTGAGTATTCATATTAAACCTTTTTTTTATCCTCCTCGAGGGGTTTTTTTTTTTAACCGTGGTAATTTTGCATTGATGGATGTTTTAAGTAAAGGTGTATAACGACCGGATATTATCATTTTAATAACGGTGATTAAAAACGTTAAAGATTTTTCTGTCACATTCTATCCGAAAACCCTCTCTTAAACGTTTCTTCTGCCTTAAAACCAAAAATTAATTTTCTTTGTTGGTGGAAACAACAACAACAAATTTGTTGTTGTTGTTGTTTCAATGACCCCGTTCGTGAATCATTCTTTCGTTTGATTTTATTAATTTTTTTTTACCAATGTTCGAACGTTAAAAAAAAAGAATTTTTTAATGTAATTGTATTTGCGAGGTAAATTGAACCTTATCCATACGATATTCATTATTATTATTATTATTATTATTATTATATACGTTTGCGGTAAAAGTATCATTATAATCGATACCTCATAATCGAGATTACGATGAATGTTTCGTCGTAGTCGTGTCAACTCATCGAAACGCTGTAATCCATAAATTTTTTTCTCTTCCTTACTTTCGTAATTCGGGTAATTTTATTTATCGTGCATCTCGAAATTAAAAAAAAAAAAAAAAAAGACGTGGAAATAGCGAACGTTACCGATAGAAATGAAATTCTATTTAAAAAAAAAAAAAAGAATTCGATGGGTCACCATCGACAACCTGCCACCGTGCACGAAAAAAAGAAAAAAAAATGTTCGAAATTCGTTCGAAAAAAAAATTGTTATTATTATTATTATTATTAAAGAAGAAAAAAAATTTTAATTTAAAACGAAACGTAAATTCACGATTTTTCTTATGACACGTACGTACCGACGAATTGTATAGAATGATATAGAATTTGATATGGTTGATGGTGACTTCTGAACCAAATTGTTTTCAGGAGCCAAGTTCACGTTATTTTTCTTTCTTTTTTTTTTTTTTTTGATTCTTGCCATTAATAATAATGATAATGCGGGGTAGGAGGAGGGAGATGCGGAGGGGAGGGGGAAATCCGTGCTTTATTATTTTCTCTTGGGAATTTTTTTTTTTCCATAAATAAATATTTTTTTTGTTGATATACATACGTACATAAGACACCACGTTTTGTTTTGTAATTATAACTTATTATTCATTATCGTGAACGTAATCATATGTAATTCAATATCTCGACAAAGAATGTCCACAAAAAACAAACGTGTATTTAAATTTGTTTTAAGGCTGCTGCCACGTTTTTTTTTTTTGTCGTTATTTAATTTTTTTCCATCGATTATATATATATTTTTTATTATTATTTCGTTATTTTCGTCGTCGTCTGCATTTTTTTTTCTTTTAACAAATACAAACGGTTGTTTTTAAATATTTAAACAAACGATTAAACCCGCGATTAATTGCAATTAAACAAATAATAATAATAATAATAATTTTTTCCAATCGTTGAGGAAAAAGGTTTTTTTTTCTAGCAAAATTTTTTACGTTACTCGATACGAAACGGTTACGTTTTTTTTTTTAAAAAAAAATTTTTTTTTTTTAGGGGGGGGGGTTTGACAAACACTCAATTTTAAAAGAATTAAACCAAATTGCAATTTGGGTTGTTGTTTGTTTTATCCCTAACATAATTATTTTGAAATGATGATGATGTAGCGTGACAATATTCACTACGAAATGGTAAAAACGAAACGAAAACTCTTTTATTTGTTTTTGTAATATTACATACGTATATATATCTTTATTATTATTATTATTATCTAAGGTTAAATCATGATGATGAAGACGAAGAAATATAAAAAAAAAAAAATTTTTTTCCATTAACCAAATGACATCGTTTAATTTGTACACACACACACACACACTTATTCTGTCGCTGAAAATTTTTTTTTTAATTACGTAATAAAAAAAATTATACGCCCAGTGTTTGAGAGTTGCGTGTTTTTTTTTTTTTTTTTTTTGGAGAAAAAAAAAGAGAGAGAGAGAGTTTTCCAGGGTGGTTTTGGACATAATTTTAATGTAATTTTGTTTTTTAAATGGAAAAAGAAATTTTTTTTATTATATTTATTGTTTGAACGACAAAAGCGGATTACAACCAAAAAAAATTTACCTACGATTGTGTTGAACCTGATGAAACTGGAAAATTCCAAAAAAAAAAAAAATTATCAACGTGATAATAAATAAATAATAATAATAATAAGGTTGGAAAGTATTATTCACTCGAGTACATTAGTACAAATTTATTATTTATTCGTCGATCGAATTTATTATTCTCGTTACCCGGAGATTAGGGAATAGGAGAGAGAGGGGTAGGTGAAAAGGGTGTCAAAAAAGGGTCGAAAATAAGGGGGAGCAGGAAAACGAAAGGGGATACGCCACCACAGGATAAAAAGGAAAATAAATAACGTTGTAATCACATTTTTTTTAAAAAAATTTTTTCCTTTTGCCAAAAATTTATTTCGTAAACGACCTCTCACTCTCTCTCTCTCTCTTTTGGTATGTACATATCAAAGACAGCCGACTAAATATTTAATTACTACTCTTAAAAAAAAAAAAACCGTACATTGTTATTACACCTTTAATTTTTTTTAGAGAGAAAATTAGTGTTTTCAAACAACATGCAAAATTTTTTTTTAATTTTTGTGTGTTCGTTTGCCCTAAAAGATAATCGTAAAAGAGACGCCATATTGAATTTAAAAAAAAAAAAAACGGTGTCGAGAATGTCATTAGCACGTAAACGAATTTTTTTTGAAATGAAAAACGTAATAATATTATCGATTATTATGCTTTTCCAATGAAAAACCGACAGGAAATCCTTTCCCCTCCCCCTCCCACTGATATTTTTCTTAGAGTTAAATTGTTTGTTGTTGTTGTTGTTAAAAATAAATAATAAAAAAACACTTAATTGAATATTTTAAAAAAAAAAACCGTTAAAAAAATAAAAGGGTAAATTTAATTATGTTTTATTTTGAAAGGTTAATAATTATTATTAAAATAACACTAAAAATATAAAAAAAAAACTAACTAAAAATGTTACAAATAAATTTTTTTTTTTCAAGGTGTTTAGTTTATCCCCCTACCCCCTACCCCCGGAAAAAAAAACAAAATGTCAGTTTTAAAAAAAAGAAAATTATTTTTTTTTTCTTTAAACGGACAATTAATCAATCGATCAAATTTCTTTAGAAGGTTCCACCTCCACTTCTTCTCGATTTTTTCCTTTTTTTTTTTTTTTAAAATTAATTTACGAGTCGACTGAACAAATTGTTCAGAATTTATAATATTTTATTATTACTATTACTATCACTAACGACAATGAAACGTATTAAAAATTTTTCAAAATTCATTTCAATTTTAACATTTTTGATCGTTTTAATTTGATCGGATTATTTATTATTTATTACGGCCATGTGTTTTCTTTTTTTTTTTGCGGTTATTAATTGATCCCTCTCTCTCTTTTTCTCTCTCTCTCACTCATTACATCTCATATACTATTACGATTTTAGTAATATATCGCGAACAAAAATCAGTCGATGTAAAATTTTTTTTTATTTAGTTTTTCCGTTTTTCATTTCCGTTTCGATACATATCTTTATCTCTCTCTCACTCTCTCTCTCTCTCCTCTCTCTCATTGTGTATGGATGTGAGTGTGTTAAAAGAATCCGATAAATTTTTTTTTTTTTTTTCCGAAAAGAATTTAAATATCATCATTTAGAAAAATTTAACGTTTCTTTTATTCGTATATATAAAAATTTGCTACGATTTATTAATTTTATTTTTATTTCGAATCGTTTCGAATTTTTTTATTTATTTATTAATAAACTTCATAACGCCGCCATATTAATTTTTCTTTTTCGAAAAAAATTTCAAAACTGTAATTTACACGTTACCTTTTTTTTTTTTTTTGTTAAATTTTAAATTGCAAAAATTATGTCGACAACCATCTGTCTAACGTAAAATATAAATATATATAAAATTAATTGTTTGTCGGTTGTTTGATATAACAAAAAACTTATTGACGGGAGCAAACTTGTCAAGACGTCAAGGTGCTAAACATCTAGTTAGTTAATAGTTATTCGGTTGGTTAGTTAGTTAGTTAGTTATTTACCCAAAGGCAACACAAAAAAATTTTTTTTTTTTTTTCTTAAATTTTCCGAACGACGCCGCGTTTTGCTTTGATTTAAATTATTTTTACCCGTGTTTAATTAAAAAAAAAAAAAGCTTAAATTGATAGCAAAAAAAAAAAAAAAGTGAGTTTGGGTTATTAAGCAACAACCACTTAACGATTTTAAATCGTTTTTACGGGGGGTGAGGGGGTGAAGTGGGGGAGAAAAGAAAATAACCATCTTTTAATTCCCTAAGGGGTGTAAATAGATTATTACGAATACGTTTTTCCGTATATATATGTATACGTGAGGCGTTGTTTGTTTGTTTGTTTGTTTTCAATATTTATTTAAATAGATACAAGAAGCAATAAAAATTTAATTAAAATCTCCGTTTTTTTTATTTATATTCCGAGTTTTTTTTTTTTAAAACAAGGAGGTATATTGGTTATATTAAAAATGACATATGGCTTTTATTAAAAACTTTGTAAAAACAATAAAAAAAAAAAAAGAAAAAAGTTTTAAAAAATTATATTCGTCCCCTTACGAAATATAAAATAAGTATATATATATATATAAAGAACGGTACAAAAAAAAAAAAATTTTTTTTTAATCGATTTAATAAATTTATTGAACCCCCCTTTCCCCTACCCTTCGCCTCCCCCCGTGTTCTTTTCCCTTGTTTAAAAAAAAAAATTTATTTTCGCCCTTGTATTGTTTTTTTTTTTTTTTAAAAAAATTGTAATAATTGTATGTAATAAAAATAAAAAATTGTAAAAATTGTAATAATTGTTTTTTTTTTTTTTTTTTAAAAAAAAAGCAATTATTACAATTTAATTAAAAATGGCAAATGTAAACAAAAATTCGTTTTTGTTTTTCTTACTCCTCGCTCCTCCCCCTTTTTCTAACGACCAATCACGTTCGTTAATTATTATTAATCGTACGGTTTCGATATTAAAAATTCGTCTTGTTGCCTACATAATAGAATATAATTGAATTTAATTTCGAGTGACACTCATTCTTTTCCTATTCTAACCTTTACATTTTTTTTTCCGTTTCGAAAACGATTTTAGAATTTTTTTTTTTTTTAAATTTCTACATCGACAAAAACGTTAAAAATATGATGATAATAATATTTTTAATTCATTTCCGGTTTAAAAAAAAATAACAATAAGAGTGAATAAATAAATGAAAAATAATAATTGAATGTTTTATTTTAAAAAAAAAAAAAATTATTATTTTTTTTCCCCCCGCCATATTTAATAATGGCGGAGTGAAAATTATTACTATTATTATTATTATTTACTTACTTTTTTTTGTGTTTATTATCGTATTGAAATAATTTTTTTTTGTTTTTCAAAATAATATTTTCCTCGAAAATTACAAGAAAATCGAATGATTTTTATCGTTGTAAAAAATTGTAGAAAAATACCCTCGCGAAAATTGTTTTTCCTTTTGTTTTTTTCCTTTTTCTTTTTTTTTTTTAGAAAATTTTCTTCGAGGGGTTTTTTTTTATTTAATTAAAATGATTTTTAGGCGTTGACACGAAAAAAAAAATCTATTTTTGCATAAAAACGAGTCGAATATTATTTTTCGATCGAAATAAAAGTTGTTGTTAGTTATTAAATTATTATTAATATCGAACACACCTTTCCCTTTCGCGATAGCTATGAATTTTCCTTTGTTCCTTTGTTTTACAATAAATTTTTTTTTTTAAAGAAAAAAAGATTTAAAGATTTAAAGATTTAAAGATTTAAAGATTTAAAGATTTTTAAAGCTTACCGTTTTCTTTTTAAACGTAATTAAAGGAAAAATTCGTCGATAATCGATTACGATCAATGAAAATTATAAAAATACCTTTTTATTAAATTCAGGTACGAAGGAAAGAAAAAAAAAAATTTTTTTTTTTTATAGGAAACACCTGCAATGTCTGTGCGTTGATAATGTCATAGAGTAATTAAATGGGCGAAAAAAAATGATTTTAATCGCGTTATTAGGATAAAATTAGCGATGGTTGTTGTTGTTTCCGTTTTTGATAAAAATTTTTTTAAAAAGATTTTACCTTGATTAAAAAAAAATTTGGTAGCAATCTTTAAAATTTTACTTTCATGGATTTACCTTTTTCTGTTGGAAGACAACAACAAACAACAACAACAACCTTTTTTTTTTAAAAAAAATACAATGTTGGGTTAGTTTCGGTTATAACAACAAAAAAAGATTTAAATCCCACAGGTCTTCATCTAAACATCTTTTTTTTTTTTTCTATCTCTTTCTCTCCCTGATTGTTTTACGTTTGTTGTTGTTGTTTTTTTTTTCTCTCTTTTGTTTCTTTTATTTTCCCTTTTTTTTTTTTTTATTCAATTACCCTTTCCAAAAAAAAAAAAAAAGAAAAGAGTTTTCCATCAAAAAATCAAAGTTTCTCTTACTAAGTATAACATTTATTATATTTTACTTTTTTTTATTTTTTTACCTTTTGAGATTTTTCAAATTCAATTTATATCTTAAATTGAAATTTAATTTAAATTTTCCCACCCTAAATTTTATTTCTTTTTCCTCTCCCCCTCCCCACAAAATCTCCCCATTATTATTATTATTAAATTTTGTCTCTTTTAGTCGCGTTAAAAAAAAAAAAAAAATTTAGTGAATTATCATCCCTTAAACTAAAATATCCGTTTTAAAATTTTCTCTTTAAGAAAACCATAAGTCAGACGAACATAAATTACAACAACCGGAAGTTACAAAAAAAATTTTAATTTATTACTTTTTCTTACCCCCCTCCCTCCCCTAAAAACGTTTTACCAACCAAAACAAATTTAAATTAAACTTCCTCCCTATCTCCCCTCCCAAAAAATAAGAAAAATTCGAAATGTTTATTTAATTTTTTTTTTTTTTTGCAATCGTTCTTAAATTAATAATCGATAAGGGATTTTTTTTTAATCGAATAAAATCGATCCATCGATCGATCGATCGATCGATTGATCGATTGAATATGTTTGATTGTAAAATTTAATCTTTAAATCATTTTATCAATAAAAATTATTATGCGCGTGTGTGTGTTTGTAATTTTATTTACTATTTGTACTACTTTTTACTACTTTTCACTACTTTTTGCTACTATTAATTACTCTATTTTGCTGCCGTTCACTGCCTTACTCTTTACATTAGTTTAAATTACAAAATGGTCGCCGTGAAAAAAAAAAAAGAAAAAATTTTATAAGTTTGTTTTACATTCGGATACGTTAATAACGTTTTTTGTTTTTTTTTTTTTTTCGAGGAGGGAAGGAGGAGGAGGGTTAGGCGGTAAGGGACTAAGGGAAATTAAAGAAAAAAATCAAACTACCCCTTTTAAAAATTTTTTTTGGAAATTCGACACAAAGACAAATACATTCTTTCTCATTTTACTTTTTTTTTTTTTTGGTTTTTTTGCGGTTTTAAAGATTTATCGCTAACCCTGAAATTGGATACGTAGTAAATCTAATTTGTGAAGATCACTTTTTCAATGTCTGTGATTTTTTCTTTCCTTTTTTTTTTTTTTTTCCTATTGGGAATGTAAATGTAAAAACTGAGAAATTGCCTTTTTTATTTTGCGTGACGGTTTCCTTCTTCCTCCACGTCTTTTTTTTTTTTTTTTTAATTTTCCTTTTTTTTCCCGATACGAAACGATTGTGAGGAAAAAGAAAGAAAAGAAAAATATATATTTTTTCAATAAATCCACAAAATTATTATTATTATTATTATTTTTCTGCTTACACGTGCCGTAAAAAAAAAAAAAAACAAAAAAACTCTGACGTTTTCTTTTTATTTTTTATTTTTTAGTTTTACCTGAAATATTAATTAATATAAATTAATAATTAATTAATTAAAAAAAAAAATAATTAATTTGTTTGTTTGTTTGTTACAACAACAACAAACGGAAAAACAAAGCAGGTGGTTTAAATATTGGTCTAAGTCACATCCTTTAATTTTATTTTTTTCTTTTTTTTTGTTAATTGAATATAAATTTTAAAAAATCTCGGGGGTTGTGTTTGTGTGCGTGTGTGCGTGTATACGCGCGTGCGCACTTTCAATTAATAAAATCCTTAATACGTCACTAATCGAGTTGGGAAAAAAAAAAAAAAAAATTTAATTTTTTTTACCATCACCGACACCTTTTATACGAAACCTGGCAAATATTTTTTAACGTACCTGTTGTTGTTGTTGTTGTTGCGGTTGTTTTGCGATTTTATCTTTTACTATATAATTTTTTTTTACCATAAAATGTTATTTTTTTTTTTTAAATAATTAGTATTATTATCTTTAAAAATTATTATTATTATTTTACCATAATTGTCGTTATTATCATCATACAACACACGGTAGTGTAACTAACCTCACTACAACCGCACCACAAGTTTTATTAATTAATAGTTTTCTAGAATTTCAAATTTTCACCCCTAAAATTTTTACTCACGTGTATACTACGTGCGCGTGCGTGTTGATCACAATAATAATAGCGACTATTAATGTTTTTTTTATTCATGATACTTACTTACACACGTAAAAGAAAAAACTTATTAATTATAACCGTCAATAAAAATTTATGTACTGAATTGTTTCTAACAACAATTGTTTGTTAATAAACAAAACAAAAATTAATTAAATTTTATTAATAATAAAAAAAGTAATTAATTAAAATTTTTATTTATTATTATTTTAAGTTTTTTGTGTAACACACGAAAACAAAAAAAAAAAAACCGAACCGGAAATAGTAGAGTCATTTAATTGCCATTTTTTTTTTTTTCCCCGATGTTAATGATGATGATTTTTATGTATGTTTGTAACGACTGCCGTGTGATATTTAACATTTCACGTTACATTAACACTCTGTCAAACAATGTGATGATAATCGTGAGACAATGAGATTATAATAACCGACCTAACAAATTCTCATTAAAAAAAATTTTTTTTTTTTTTACGGATGGTATATAGAAAAAGGAGGAATTGTCGTCTGGAATTGTCCGGGAGGAAGGAAGGAAGGGAGGGAACGAGATGGGGGTGGGAGGGTAATAATAAAACAAACGATGATGATGATGATGACGTGGGAAGGTAGAGGATTACAGGTATGGAAGGTGTGTGTGTGTGTGAGGGCATGTAGGCGCGAGTTTACATTAAAAATGGAAATTTGTTCCCGTTTGTTGTTTGTATTTCGATAAATTTTATTTTTTATTTTTTTTATTAAATTTTTTCAACAAAACGTTTCTCATGTTGATTTCGTTACCGTGACATTTTTTCCAACATTTTTTTACATGTTCAGAATCCATTCCTGGATATAACGTTTTTGATTCGAAATGTTTATTCTTATCCACTTCTTCTTCTTCTTCTTCTTCTTCTTCTTCTCGTTTTGTTATTTTGTGATTGCACTCATAATTATTATTATTATTATCAAAAGCGTATGCTAAAAAATAAAATGTGTAAATAATAATAATTTTTTTGCGTTTATTTCGACATTTTATATTTTTTTCATTTGGAATTTTCTAGTAATAATTATCGTAAAACGTACCAGATCCGGATTTTTCAGTTAGTGCCTGAAAATATAAGGGGAAAAAATTAATAATAATAATAATAATATTTTTTTTTGAAGAGTGTCAAACAAATGAAAGCGAATAAAAAACATTACGAGGATGAAACATGATAAAAATTATTTTTTTTATTATTATGTTTAGTGTGAGCAACAAAATAAAATTAAAAAATTATTATTATTATTGACTATTAACAAAAACAAAAACGTGCAACATAAAAAAAAAAAAATTCACAATTAAAAACAATTAACAAAAAAAAAAAAATTAAAATACCAATTATTATTATTATTAATATTATCGTTCGTATTGTTTTTTTTTTTTTGATTGTTTTCAGTTTAAAAAAAAAAAAAATTAATTTAAAAAAAAAGAAAAAAGGTTTAATTGAGCGGGAAACATAAAAAAATATTAATAATAATTTAACGACCGCCATTTTTACCTCGAAAAAAAAAAAAAAAATTATAACGCGATTGCGTTTTTATAAAACGTTATAAATTTACGATTTTTTTTTTTTTTTTTACTTGGAATAATAATAATAATAATAAAAATCTCCGGTTTTACTTTTTTATTATTAATAATAATGATAATAATTCAATATTAATTTGCCACTTTTTTTTAAAAAATAATAATAATAATAATAATAATAGAGAAAATGGATTAAAATAAGCGCGTGGCATATTAGATAACAAAAAAAAAGAAATAAAATTAATTACTTTTACGCTTTATTATTATTATTATTAATAATTAAAATAAGTTTTTTTTTTTTTAATCTTTACGATATAAATAAAAAAATAATATTACGTAATAATAATAATGATAATAATAGCGATAGTAAATTAATAAAATTATTTATTAATTTATTTATTTTTCTCCCCCGGAAATTTTTCATAAAAAAAAAAAAAATTAAAACGATTTGACGACGCGCGCGTTTTTTTTCCCTCCCTAATTCGACTTTTATTATTATTATTATTATCATTATTATCATTATCATTATTATCATCATCATTAGGAAGGATTTCGCATATTAACATTAACGGTATATTAACGTGAGCGTTCGAACGCATCCATTTTAAGTTGTTACATCATTTGTAAAGCACGAATGTTTAAAAATTAGTCGAGAAAGAGAGAGAGAGATAGAGTGACGTAGAAGAGATTAAAGCTTAAAGGCGAGAGAGGGATGCTGGGATACTTTTTTAGAAAGAGACAAAAAAAAAATTTTCCTTGAAACGCAACACAAAGAAATTTTCCTACGCGTTTTTTATTAATTATTACTATTAAAATTTCGTAATTTTTTTTTTCCTTTTCCCTCACCGTTTATATTTACACACGGTGTTACCAACTTGTAAAAAAAAAAAATTTGCATTGAATTTAAATTCGAAATAATAATAAACTCGTTTTTTTTCCTCCACGTAAAAAAAAAAAACAAAATGTCAAACTTATTAAAAAAAAAAATTTTTTTTTCTTTATTAATAATTTTATAGATTATTATTATTATTATCATTATTATTATTATTATTATTATTATTATTATTATTATTATTAATATTATTGATTAATAAGTTTTTATAAACTGGTTTCATTGTATTTTTATAAATAAATATATAATAATGATAAAATTGTTTTAGTCGTATGTTTTTAACTACGAAGCCAGAGAAATTTAATTACATTTTTTTTTTTTTTGTTCTGTTGGCAACAGAAAAGAATTATCTGTCGAAGTAACAAACAAAAACCGAAACGAAAAAAAAAAGAGACAAATTAAATACAAAAAAAAAAAAAACTTTGATGCGGTTTCGTCAGAAACGGGGTAAAAAAAAAACAACAACAACAAACAAAAAAAAAACATAAAAAACGAAATAATGAGTTTTTTTTCCATAATGAAAACACATGGCCGTCGAGTTTATTTATTTATTTATTTTTTATTCGCGTTGTTGTTTGTTCAAAAAGAAATTGTCGTTTGTTTTCGTTATTTTTACATACCTCGATATAAAAATTATTATTATTATTATTATTATTATTATTATTATTATTGTTAATTGTTAATATAATCGTCATCATCGTAATAATCCAAACGAAATTAACGTTTTTCATATTTATTTTTTTTTCTGCAACAACAAACACAAACAACGACGACGTACGAAAAAACAATCGCCAAGTTCTTATCAGAACGTATTTAATCACTCGTGTAAAAAAATTGTTGTTGCTGATGTTGTTGTTTGTTTTCGCTTTAAAAAAAAAAAAATTAATTTTCTAGATAATGTAGGTAATTAAAATCGATTAATTACTTTTCATTCGTCGTGCAATCAATTTTTTCTTTTGCTTTTAACTTTTTGGTGACGTGGATGCAGAAAGAATGAAAATAAAAAAACTTATCGGGTTACAGGTAAAAAGATTTTTGTCGTCGTCGTTACAAAAAAACTTTTCGAAAACTTATCGAAAGTCAATTTAAAGTAAAGAAAAAAAAATTTTTTTTAGTTAAAGTTTAAGAATTAAAAAACAATTAAAAAGGAGGAGGGGATCCCAGGGGATTTTAGGGATCTTACTAAAGTAATCAAAAAAAAACAAATTTTTTTTTTTTGATTTACTTTCGTTCGAGGGAAAAAACACCAAAAAAAATTTAAACGTCGATGAGTGAATTTGAAATTTTTTTTTGTGAAAAACCTTTTGAATATTTTCCTTTTTTCTTTTTGTTGGGGGGTAGATCACGATCTATGACGTCATAAAACAGTGGGAGAAAATCAAAAATTAAAACGTTAATCGAAATTTTATTTAATAAAATAAAGTAAAAAAAATTATTTTTTTTTTCTTCCTCCCCCCCGTGAAAAATTTCAACCGATAACTTATCGTTTGAAAATTATTATCATTATCATTATTATTATTATTATCATTTACCAAAACAAAAATTGGTAAATAAATAAAACGGGAAACAAAGTAAAAAAATAATTTTTTTTTTTTTTTGTTAAAATCGAAGAAAGAAAAACATTTAATAAAAATTCTCATTCGGGGAAAATGAGAGAGAGAGAAAATAAAAAAGGAAAAAAAATTTTTTTTTTTTTTCCTTGAAGGTTTTTTTTTGTTTCCGCCGCCACCGCCACCGCCACCACCACCGCCGCCGTTAAAAATTTGCCACACGAACGTTTTCTTTTAAGAGAAACAATAATAACGATTTTTCTATTGCCCAAACTCCGCCTCATCGTTTCAGGGGTAAACTGAATGAACTCATGCGCGTTGTTATTTTCTCTTCGTCTTTTTTTTTCCTATTTTTTTTTCTTTCCTTCTTTTTTCTTCTTTATCTTTCCACCTCTCTCTCTCTCTCTCTCTCTCTCTCTCTCTCTTTGTTTTCTTAAAATTTTCTCCGTCGGTTTTAAAACGATTTCCACATGACCCGAGTCCACATTACGGTTTCTTTTTTAAAAAAAAAAAAAAAATTTTTTTTTTTGTTACATTTTATTCAATAAATTAAACGTTTTAATAATTTTTCCTTAAATTTATTTTTTATTATTTATGTACATAAAATTCTTAAATAAATAAATAAAAAATAAAAATGGAAGATGAGTAAAAATAAAAAATAAATAAAAATAGAAAAAAATAATTTTGAGAGGCAAATAAATAATAAAATACTTTTTCTAAACTTTTTTTATTTAAACTTGTTGAATTTATTTTAATAAAAAATTTTTGACGATTTCTCGATTTGACGATTTTTATTATCGATAATCGATAATCTATCGATTATTTTTAAAATTTTTTTCGCGCGTTTATTTATTAAATAATTTTCAAAAAAAATAAAAAAATAACCGAATAATTTCATTACATTTGTAATTTCCAAATTCGAAAGCGTACTTATAATATTATTATTATTATTAATAACACTCGTGAGTTTATTTTTTACTCATGCACATAATAATAATGATAATCATTATTATCATTATCATTTTTAAAAAAAATGGCGAATTTTCATTTTACAAAAAAACAAAAAAAAAATTTTTAATTTAAAACAAATCGTCTTTTTTTTTTCAATTTTATTTTATTAAATTGATCACGTGATATTCTAAAATGTTTTTTTTATTTAAAAAGGAGTAAAATTTTTTGCTGTAACAATAATAATAATAATAATTTCATCGTCGTTATTATTATTATTATTATTGTTTAAAGTTAAAATTTAAGATGAATTAAAAAAATAAAAATAAATAGAATAGAATATTTTTGTCGTCGTCTTTGGCGAGATGCTGTTGTCAGTGAGATGCTTTATAGTCCATTTCCTTTCGGTTGAATTTTTACGCTTCCCTTATTTTCCCTTTTTTTTTTTTTTTAAAAAAAATTCCCCTTTTTTTTTCGTTAAAATAGGTCTTTCACTCTCTCTCCCTCTCTTTCTCTTTCCCTCTTTCTCTTTCTCTCTGTCTTTCCCTTCTACGTATAAATATATATATATATATATATATATATATATGTATGTATATATATATATAGAAACCGTATTTTAAGAAAATTACATTTCTTTTATTTATCAAATGATGTTTTTAGTAAACTAAGAATAAATATTCAAACAAACAAACGAGGAAATATCCTTAATTTTTATTCGGGGGGGAAAAAAAAATGGCAGCGTGTAACGTGTTGCCTATCAGTTTAACTTTGTAACTCTTTCTATTGTAACGCGCGCGTAAATTTTTTTTTTTTTTAATTTTTTTTTATTTTTAATTTTTATTTATCGCGTTTGTTTTTTTTTTTTGGTTGTTGTTGTTGTCGTCGTCGTGTTATTGTTATTGTTGTTAATTTTTTTTTTATTAAACGTTTATGATTTTTACGTTAAAATAAAAAAAAAAAAATTTTTTATCATTATTATAAATTTCTTTTTTTCTTTCGGTGGGGTTCGTTTTCGTGTTTTTTTTTTAAAAACATAATGGCGGTAAAATAATTTGTTTATTAATTAATTTTTTTTTTTTTTCGCGATTACGAAAATATCGGTTGAGAAGATATTATTATTTCTAACGAACGAGTTTTTCTTTGATAACCGTGACATTGTTAGTGTTATCATCATCATCATCATCAACGTGTCTTCGGTGATCGTCTCCATTTTAAAAATTCATCGTAAAAGGTGTGCAAATTATTATTATTATTATTTTTTTTTTTTTTTTAATTTGTTTAAATTTTTTTATGAATGAATTCAAACCGGAAGTCGGATTTTTATAAATCTTCAACAAAAAAAAAATTAATGCCGATTTGTTTGTATTATCACCTAAAAATTCCTCTTTCGTTCATTTTAACGTTCATTTAAATATTCTATTGACACGATACACGTGCAATCAAAAAATAAAAAATTCCATAACGAAATACATAACTCCTTTGCCATTTTTTGTCCGTTATTTATTTATTTACGTATATTTTTTTGTCGTTATCAATTCTTATTTTTTTTTATATAGAGTTTGTTTTTATAGTTTTTCTTTACTATAATTTTATAGTTTAACGTTTAAAAAACAAAAAAAAAATTATAGTTTGAATAATTTTATTTTTTACTATATAATCGAAATCGTCATTTTTTACGATTTCTTTACACGACAACAATTATGAAAAGTTCACGTAAATAAATAAATAAATAAATGTTTATTAAAAAAAAAAAAAAGAAGAAGAAGAGTCTAAATACACGTTTTTAAAATTATTTTCCCTCCCTTCCTATCTCTCTTCCTCCTTCTTTTCCTCTCCTTAAAAAAAAAAAAGAAAAACATTTTTTTGCGTGATTAATTAAATAGAAATAAAAAAAAAAATAAATAACGTTTGTTTTTTTTTTTTTTTTTGGTACGTTATTATTATTATTATTATTATTATTATTATTTCGGTATTTTATTACTGTCGCTATTAAAGTAATAATAATTATGGAGAGAAATAATAATTTTCAAAAAAAAAAAAAAGAAAAACTCACGTCGAGGATCTATTAAAAAATTTTTTTACATTCACTAGTCGTGTGTTTGCTTTTTTTTTTTTTTTTGGTTGTTTTATAGAGAAGAAATATAGTTTTAGGGTAAGCTATAAAATACGTTTGAGTTGTTGTTGTTGACTACAAACGATTTTTTTTTAAATACGAAAATTTATAGTAGGAAAAATATAGTAATTATTGGAGTTTCCAAACGGAAAAAAAAAAATTTTTAGTATTTATGATTGATAAATTTTCTACCCTTATCATTAAATTTTCTCACTGATAAGAGAAGCGAGGGGAGAGGGGAAAATATAGCGGTGGCTATAAATTTACACATACTATTTCACGCTATAAAAAAAAAAAAATTATTCGCTCGTTCGTTTACGAAAACAAAAACAAAAATATATTCACGTAAATTTTGTGACCTAAAAAGAAAAAATTAAAAAAATATTATTATTATTATTATTATTATTATTATTATTATTATTATTATTACGTAGTAATTGAATTTAAAATAAAAGGTTAAAGGTTAAAAATTAATTTTTACGTGGTTAAAATTCAAAATAAAAAGAATGTTGGACCGATCATAGTTTTCATTTAAAAATCAATAATATGGTTTTGATAATTATGAATGATTTTTTTTTTGTTTCGTCGTGGCAGAAGATGAATATCATGTATATATTTATGAATTTAATATTTTTCAGTCGTTTAAAACAAAATTTTTTTCGTGGTTTTATATATGGATGAATACAAACACAAAAAAAAAATGTTGTAGGCTATTGTTATGAAAAAAAAAAAAAAAAAACATTTCGTGGAAACGCCGGCGTGTAATTTCGATCGTTTTTTTTTTCTTTTTGTTTCGCGTTTCTTCCCTCGGGACCTCGATAATTCATGAGGAATAAAAAAATTCGGTCGCAGCTAAAAGCTTTATTTCACGCATTCAAAAGCCTAAATCATCTTAATTTGTTTTTCAGGGCCCTTGGGGGTCTTTTTTTTTCTCTCCCCTCTTACTCTCTCCTTTCGTTTCTTGCATAATTGTACTATTTTTTTTTTTTTTAATCGTTTTTACCCCGATAGTTTTCCCCGTTCGAATGTCATCATCATCATCATCATCGTATGTCTTTTTCCTTTTTCAAAGGTAAAAAAAATTTTCTCGAATTCTACGTATTGAAAATAAATTTATTAATGTCGTTTGTTGGTTGGTTGTTGATTAAAAAAAAAAAAAAACTCGTTCGATCGTTTCGTACCGGTTTTTCGAGTTAAATTTTTCTGTTTCTCTCTCTCTTTCTCTTTTTTTTCCTCCCTAAAGGAATATAATGAAGGGATGAAAAAGAAGTGTGAGATTTAAACATAACTGTTTTGATGTTGCAGATGACTAAATAAAGAGAGTAAATCTCGAAGGGTCATTTTAGAGATATTTTACGGTTGTAAATACGAGAGATATCGATCATTTTTAAATCGATATATATATACTAAAACGATAAATTAATTTTTTCTTCTTTTTTGTTTCCCCCTCCACCCTCTCCCCACCTTTAAATTTAACCCTTTGAAATTTTAAAAATATTTTTATAATTAATTAATTAAAAAAATGGCGGAATTTAGTTTGTAGAAATTTTTTTTTGTTTGTGTACTCAAAAGCAAAATAGAATTTAATCAATGAAAAAAAAAGAAAAAGAAAATAAAATCGTGAAGGAAAAGGAAAAAAACGACGTGTGCATTAGCGAGAGAAAGAGAATGAGAGAGAGAGAGAGAGAGAATGATAAAAGTATTCAAGGTAAAGACAAAGTAAGAAAATAAAAAAGTGGCGGCGTAAAATGTTTCGTGGTAGGGAATAGGAAAATATAGAAGGGGCAGGCAATGGTAGATGGTTTCGAGGTAAACGTGGCGGGAGTTTGACGTGTACCACGCCCCTCGCTTGGGTGGTCCCCGGGAGTGAAGGCCCCCTCGACTCAAGTCGAAGCAGATCTTCTTACACCTTGCATCAATCATAAAAAAATTTCTTATTCAACTTTTTTTCTCGCTCAACAACTTAAACATCCGTCATTCATCTTAGAATGAGAGAGACGACCATTTTAATGTTAATATTTTTTTCCATCACCGTCATCTCCTCCTCGTCGTCATCTTCTTATTCTTTTCTTTTACTTCTTCGTCATCGCCGATATAGAAAAATTTACCTTTTTTCTTTTTTTTTTTCTCCATCTTTTTCTAACTCGTACGAATAACACGTAATGTTTTTTTTTTCCTTTTCTTTTTTCCAATGTGATTTCCTTTTAAAAATTCTTTTTCTATGTTTAAATGACTGAGATTTTGTCGTTTTTATTGAATTCTTTTCCCTTCTTCTTAAATGATTTTCTAACAAAATGAACTAATTCAATTACCTTCCCTGATTCTTTTCTTTTTTTTTTCCTTTTGATTGAACCAAATCTAGTCTCATTAGTGTTTTAGTATAAAATCGATCTAACCGTCGTCCATTTTAAAATATTGATAGGTGTACTATAGTAATAATAATAATAATAATAAGATAATAGATATAGGGAACAATAGAAAAAAGTTTTATGTGTGTGTTTATGTCAAAGGGGACACATCTAGAAGATGTGAAAATCACTTTCAGTCGTTGCCACTACTACCAGTTTTACACGATAAGAAGTTAAAAAAAATATTCATACAAACAATTTTGACGTCGGGATTTTTTTTTCTTCTTCTTGTTTGTTGTTTGTTGTTGTTTTTTTTAAAGTGTTTCGTTTTTTTTTTTTTTATTCTTTTATGTTGTTCGCGGAGACCGCTATTAAACAACATTTGTGCTATCGTTTTTTTTTTTTTTTGCGGTTTTGCGGTCGACAAATAAAAAAAAAATTTTACGCGGCCGTTAAAAATGTGGTTTTAAATGTGTGCAAATCGTCGTCGATTTAAAACAACTATTTTATATGTGCGTTGATTTTATTTATTTTATTTATGTATTTATGGATTAATAAATAATTTGAAATATTTCGTTTATTTGTTTTTTTAACAAAAGGTAAATATTATTATTATTATTTTTTTTTTTTGCTAAAATTAATTCGCATTTATCGATGATGAACGTTTGTAGATGTTAAAACGATGACGAAAAAATTATTTTTTCTTATTTTTTTTTTTTTAAATAAAATTTATTATTATTATCATCATTATCATTATTATTCGAATAAATAAATAAATAAATTTACGTATTAATAAAACATGATAAACAACAACGTTTTGTGATAAAAAAATAACCCGCCGAGAAAAAAATTAATAAAATTTTTATTTATTCGAATTGTCATAGAATCGTTTTAATAAATTATTATTAATTAATTAATTAATATAGCGCTATAATTATTAATATTTATGTATAGAGTAATTTATTAATTTTTACGTAAGAAAAATTCATTAATAATTTTTTGTTCGGTAATAAAATTATAAATGCGCCCGTTTAAAAAAAAAATAAAAATTTTCGTTTAATAACTTGAACACTTTTCGTAAAATAAATAAAAACCACGCGGGTGTGATAATAATGATAATGATAATGATGATGATGATGATAATGATAATAGTAATAAATTATAATATTTAATTAAATAACTAATAAAAAAAAAAAATTGATAAAAATCGAGTTAATTATTTATTTGTCACGAAAAAGGGAAAAAAATTTATTTATTATTATTATTTTTTATTTTCCTTATATTTTTTATTATTTACATAAATTAATAATTTATTTATGTATTATTTATTTTTTTACGCGTGAATTTCTAATAAGCGGTTAATAGATAGATTTGTCGTTTGTTTGTAAATTAAATCGTTGAAAACAAACATCGCGAGAATTTAAAAAAAAAAAAATTGAATGAGTCGCCATTTTTTTTTTTTACACAAACAAACATTCATTAATGAAATATTTATTGACTTTATATTTTTTATTAATACCATAATTAATAAAATATGTAACTCAACAATTATAAAAAAAAGTAATGAATGAATGAATGAATGATTGGTTGAATGCTGCAGCTTTCCCAAAGGTTTTTTTTTCCATCTTCTTCCTTCAGCTTTTCCGTTTGTTTAAATATTTTAATTAAACTCTTACGTCATAATCCTTTTTTTATTATTAATATAAATTTATGCGAAAGAGAGAAACAAACGATTGTAACAAACAAACAAACAGAAAAAAAAGAGGCGAAAAATTTCGTTGAGATTTGATTTAATGTCCGCCATTTATAAAAAAATTTATTTATTATTATTATAAATTATTTCGAGTGTGTGTGTTTGTGTAAAACAATGAATTATTAATAATAATAATAATATAATTGATAATAATAATAATAATTATTATTATTTTCGTGAGTGTAGGGTTTAATTAATTACGGAAGTCGGTGTTATAATTAAAGCACACGCACACACGCACGCACAAGCACACCTTTTTTCTATTTTCTTTTGTTCGTGAATTGTTTTTGTTTTTTTTCTTTAAAAGAAAATTTATTACCGTAACAAGTTTTCTTTTTTTTTTTTTACTCGAATGTAAATTTTTAAAAAAATTCGAGATAATTTTTTTATAAACAATTAATAAATAAATAAATAAATTGTTGATTCGTAGTTTTGTTTGTTGTTGTTGTTGTTGTCCGTTAATATCGAAATTTTTAAGTAACTTTTAAACTTTTCCTCCTTTTTTTTTTTTTTTTAATTAAAAAATTCCTTAAGGCAATAATAATAATGATTATTATTATTATTATTATTTTATTACGAATTAACGAATTAATTTGAAATAATGTCGTAAAAAAAAAATTATTTTTTAAAAATTTTTATCACGTGATAAACAAAAAGAAAAAAAAAACTTATCACCTTATCACCAGTTATCCGAATAACGAAAAATTAAATTTAAATAAAAATTCGTTAATTTTTTTTTTTTAAACAATTCTTATGACGTCGACCGAAAAATTACCAATAAAAATAAGAGAGAGAAAGATAAAGAGAAAGTGTGTGTGTGAGAGAGAGAACGAAGTTAAATTCAATTAAAAAAAAAAAAATGGAGTCGGAAAATTTAAATAATAAAAAAATTTCAATACGGTAAAATTCAAAATATAAAAATATTTTGTTGAAAAAAAAAAAAACGTAACGTACGTAATAATAATAATAATAATCTTTATTTTACATAATTGTCGTCTGCTATTTAAATAATAAATAAAATAAAACATTTTTTTTTACTTCCGTAATAGGGGGAAGGGGCGCGTTAAACGGTAACAAAATAAAAACGCGCCATTTTTTTTTAACGGTGATAAACACGAAATTATCGATAGTCACATGATTAATTTTTAATTAATTAATAAATAATAAAGTAAATTTATTTTGTTTAAACAATGGCGGGAGATTTGTTGTTGTTGTTGTTGTTGTTACGACATTTAAATTTAAACAATCGATCGATGTTAAAAATAATAAAATAAAAAAGTTGACAGTTGTTGTTCCTTTTTCCTGTTGTAAAAAAAACGAAAAGGGAAATGAAATATAGCTTTCTTAGTTTCCGTTTAGTCAATGATCCAAAATTGGCATCATCAACGTTCATCAACCTTTTATCATCATTATTATTATTATTATTATTATTACCAATCGTCGCGTTTCTTTGTAGAGAAAATGGAAAATATAATTTAATATTTTACCCCCACGGTGTGTGTGTGTGTGTTTCCGTTAATTATTACCGTATTACCACCAACAACGTCACAGATTTTATTAATTTTTTATTAACAAAGACACCGCCGACACTTATGTTAGGGTTAATAATAATAATAATAATAATAATAATAATAATAATAATAATAATAATTTAATAAATTTTCAATTAAAAAAAACTAATTTGCGAGTAACGAAACATTAATTTTTATCGTTTTTTTTTTTCTTCTTTTATTTTGTTTCAGAAAATCAATAGGAGATCAATAAATAAATAAATAAAAGAGAAAATCAATCAATATGATCGATCCGTCGGGTGTAAGAAAATAAAAACGAACGTTTCGCTTTTTTTGTGCTTTTTATTTATAATTTCAAATAACGAACGGAAACGTACGGGTAATGATAATAATAATAAAAGTAATATATTATTACCTGTGATAATGAAAATTGATAGTGAAAAAAATTTATTATTATTATTATTTACCAACGCGTTGTCACAACGATTGTTTAATACATACCGAATTGAAAACATTAATAATAATAATAATAATAAATTATAAAACAGTGAGAAATGTTGCTGAAAATGGAGCCGGATAATTG
>NW_002987105.1:624417-665738 GCF_000006295.1 Pediculus humanus corporis
TCTTTTTTTCTTCCCCCCCTAAAAAAAATTCTCATTCCTGTAATTTTTTCAGGTATTTTGTTTACGTCGACCACTCCTTTAATAATAATAATAATTATTATTATTATTGACCAGTTTACGATTTTATAATTTTTTTTTATATATATTCTTCCCTCCAGTTTGCGTTTTCATCAGCGAGTTCCTTTTTTTTTGGTTTTTGACCACCAACAAAGTGATAATGGCATGAATGTGTGTGTGTGTGAGTGCGCGTGTACACGGTTATCTACTTTATAAAAATAAATAAATCAAAAAAAGTCAATTTAAATAAAAAAAAAAAAAAAGATTTTAAACTTGATTTTAAAAGATCGTTAGTTAAACCTTTGAAATCGTGATACTTGGTACCTAATAATGAACAAAAGGTTTTTTTTTTGTTTATATTTTGGTAGCCGCCGAAACAAAAAAGAAAACTCCCAGTAAATTTCTATTATCGATTTTTTTTTGATAAATCAATTACGATCGATCGATTTTTTTTTTTTTTTTATTTAATTTTCGTAATGAATTTTTTTTTTCTTTTCGGCTTTTCGGCTCAAAATTTCAAAATAACGATTTACATAATCGATCGATCGATGATAAATCAATAATGAACTTTGCAAAAAAACATTTTCATCTAAAATTTTAATTTATTTCCACCCACCCTTCCCCCCTTCACCCCAATTACGTCATCAATCGAAAAAAAAAATTTTTTTTTCTCTCTACTCCACGCATTCTTGCTCATGCGTTAAAAGTGCGAAAATCTGCAAACTCCAAAAAAATTTTCGATAAATAATAAATAATTTTATTTAATAATGATAATGATGATGATGATAATAATAATAATGTTTTTCAAATTAACGTTTAATTTTACCCTCCTCCCGCCCAATAAAATAATTTAAATTTGATTCGGTAACGATACGTCGAAAGGATTAATAACTTTTTTTTTTTTTTTTAACGTACATAAAACTCTCACATACGGAATAACTAATAAAAATAATAATAATAATAATAATAATAATAATAATAATAATAATAATTAAAAGGATTAATGATTTTTTCAAAGACCTTTGACACAAACTATTTTCAATAAATCTAAACTACACTTATTGTCTTTTGTTTACATTACAAGAGATACAACACGAAAGAAAAGAACAGAAAAAAATTTTTTTTTTTGATTAATTATCTATTGTTATCATTATTATCATTATTATTATTATTTAATACTAACCTTTATTGCTATTTTATTAATTGATGATGAACTCTTTAAAATGAATTTAACAGGTATGAAGAAAATAAAATAAAAGAAAAAGAATGAATGAAATAATGAAAAGTTGATATTAATGGCCGACTTTCGTTTTGATAATAATTAAAAAAAAAAAATGTTTCCCCCCTCTTCCCTCGAATGAAACGAACTACCTGATTTTGATTGTTAGAAAAATAAAAAAAGAATCCGTCGGATTATTAATTAAAAGGGTTTTGAAAAATTTTACAGAAAAATATACAAACGACACGACATCGTCGGTAGCAAGCAGTTCACCCGAGCCAACAACCCCAATATCGACCCCAATGCCAATAATAAAAACGTGCGTAGATGATGATTCGGAAGATGTAAATTGCGAATCGCCGCCACAAATCACGTCGACGGTTGATTCCGTAGCATCTTCAAGAAGGAGTCGTTCGCCGCCATGTTCACCGCCTCCTCCTAAAAATCCTTTGCTTCAGGAACGATTCAATTGCGAGGAACTAAGAAATGTCGTCTGTCACTTGGAAACTAAGGATTTATGGGATAAATTTAACGAATTGGGAACGGAAATGATAATTACAAAGACTGGAAGGCAAGTAGTCAAAAAAAAATTAAATTTTCTTCTTCTGCTTTTTTTTTAAACTCTCTCTCTTTCTCATTCGATCGGACACCGTGACGAACGTTGACGTGAATTTTTAGACAAAAAAAAGTTTGAAATTAAGTAGTGATACTTCTATGGAAGGAAGGAAGAAGGAAGGAAGAAAAAAAACAATACAGAAGGTGAAATAGAAAATAATCTGCATGCAAAACGCGTTTGGCATCCCATCAGGGGTTGCCGTGGTGACATAAGGCTGATGCTGGTTGAGCGCAGATGCTGAAATGGAGCTTTTTTTTTTTTTTTTTACTCTCGACCCCCGTCACGTTCTCACAATATCAACTCTCCTACACTTTATGACTTAAATCGTGGACGTTCCTTCCTTTCTTCCTTCGATACGTATTATTATTATTATTATTATTATTATCGTAACGAGATCGTTTTTCTAGCCAATACATCTTGAGAAATCTTTTTTGCTTTTTTTTTTATGCGACGGAATAATATGAATTTTTCTCTCTCTTTCTCTCTCTCTGGAAAGTGTCCCCTCCATTTTCCTCCAGTTTTATATATATTTATTTATTTATTTTCTTCGTATTCCTTCCTTCTTCTTTCACCCTCTCTCTCTTTCTTTCTCTCTCTCCCTGCGAATTTACATATTCTTCTTCTTAAAAAAATTATTTGTTGTTCGTTTTGACTTTTACAAACGTTTTTTTTTTCTTTGTTTTTATTTTCACGAAATTTTTCACCAACAAGAAGAAGAAGAAGAATAAGAAGAAAATATTCTGGAAGTTGGTAATAAATCTTGGTCTCTTTTTTTTTTTTTTTATCTCAAGATGGCGCAACTCGGTTTTGATTGATGGCGTTTTTTCGTTTTTCTCGTTTATTGTTTTTTCTTTTCGTTTTTCATTCTCATTTCTTTTCCTATATTTTTTTTTTTTTTTTTTGGTTTATGGATATTGTCAAGGACTTGTCACATTTTTTACCGTTATTGTAAAAACAACTAAAATCTTTATTTGACATTTGAAACGTATTGGTTTTTCTTTTCTAAAACGTTTAAATTATGTGTCTTTAAAAAAAGAAATATATATATAAAAAAATTTTCTTTTTTTTTTTTAAAGTCGTTGTTATATAAAACCAGAATCAGACAGTAAAAAAAAATAGAAAAAAAAAGAAAGAGAGAGAAAAGAAAGAAAGAGAAAAAAAGGAAAGGAAAAAAAAACGAAAAAGAAAACGTAAAATCAATATCGAAACGATGACGACGACGAGATGTGTTATTTAACCGGAAAATTTTTTATTTTTTTTTCTTTCGTTTGTACAAAAAACAACAAACGTTTGTATATATTTTGTTTGTTTTTTAATCATTACACTACAATCGGTTAAAAATTTTAACAACGGATTTTATAAAAAAAAAAAAAAGTAACCGCTCAACGTCTTCGATTTGAATTTCTTTTTTATACGCGGCCGCCATTTTTATTTCCAACTCACCGATTTCACCCTGAAAATTACTATTCTCATTATAATAATAATAATAATAATAATAATAATAATAATAATAATGATAATAATAATATTTATAATTGTTTTTTTTGAAATTAAAAAAAAAAAAAACCGATAATTAAAATTTTCCGCTTTGAATTTAATCAAAGGATTTTTTTTTTAATTAACAACAAACAACAAACAAAATGTTTTTTTTTTATATTCGAGTATTTACTTGCACACACACATATTTAATTTTGTGACGTCACGACGAATTTTTTTTTGATAAATAAAAAATGGCGGAAAAAGGTAACAACAACGTAGTAAGGTTTTTTTTTTTTTTTCTAAAAATCTCATTTAATTTTTTTTACAAAAGCAATTAAGGAATTAAAAAAAAAAAAAAATCAATTGGGTCATTTAAATTGATATAAAGCGAACGTGAATGTTGTTTCATTATTATTATTATTATTATTATGTAAGTAAATCGGTCAAAGGGAAGTATTATTGACTAATGATCGGTTTTTTTTTCGTAATAATAATAATAATAATAATAATAATAATAATAATAATAATAATAATAATAATAATAATAATGAAATACAACAAATACAACCTGAAAATTTTAAATTATTATTTTTTTTTTCGTGAATGTGAAATTTTTTTCTTAGCGAATGTATATTATCCCTTCTCTCTCTCTCTCTCTCTTTCTTTCTTTCTTTTTAAACATATATCTATCTCTTTTCATCATTTTTTATTATATTTATCGATTCGAAATTGTTTTTTTAAATTAAATTTGAGAATTAAACAAAGCGTAATTTTTTTTTTTGTTATATATATATATATACGTTTTGTACTTTAGTGAATTTTTAAATTGTAAGTTTAGAAGGCTGTGATGACGTCAATTTAATTAAATAATTTTTTTAATTGGAAAAAGATTTAACTCAACGTATTTATTATAAATTTTTTTTTTTTTTTAAAGCGAGTCATGAATTAATTTCATTTTCTATTGCCACTTTTTTTTGAATCAATATTATTATTATTATTATTTTTCGAGGGATTTGACAATTTGAAAAATAAAATTTTTTTCTTATCGATATATATATACATATACATAAATAAATAATTAACTTTGGAAAATTTGAGTTATGAAAAACATAACGGTGGAAAACAGTAAAACAGTAACTTTTTTTTTTCCTCACTCCCTCTCACTCTCTCTCACTCTCTCTCTTTCTCTCTCTCTTTTTTTTCGTAAATCTCAAAGGGCAAAAAAAAAAATTGCATATTCAAAATGTTTTTAGTAACGCCCTCATTTCAATGATGTTTTCTTTATTGGATTTAACCTCGGGCCCTTACGACCGTTGTTTTATGTTTTGTGCACGTGCTCATTGTTTTCTTTTTTTTTCCAGGGAGAAAAAAATATTATCATTATTATTATTATTATTATTATTACGTGTGTATGTTACAATAGTCGGAGTATTGTAGTAGTAGTAGTAGGCCATCAGCTAATTGTCGGTGGTTATTTATTATTATTATTATATTCACTTTAATTTATTTTATTTTCATTCCATCGAACGTTACTTAATTTTATTAAATTTTATGACGTCATCATCATCATCATCATCATTATTATTGAAATCATTTAAATTAAAAAAAAATAAAAATAATAAAATTAAAATTAAATAATTTGACGACGATAAATAAATTTTTTATTTTTTTCTTTCTTTCTTTTATGTTGGCACGACTGAACGAAATCATTAATCGTCGATTTATTTATTTATTTATTATATAATAAATTTAATAAAATTATAATAATAATAATAATATTATTATCATTATTAATTTTTATTTTTTATTTTGTTTTCTACCAACCGTTTTTACGAACGCTAATAAAAAATATAAAAATAAAATAAAATTTTATTTTATTTTTAATTTTTATTTACATACGTACGACCGTGTAAAAAATCAATAAAGTAATGATGATGATGATGATAATAATGATGATGATAATGATGATGATGATGATGATGATTTTAATTATTGTAAATTTATTAAATGAGAGAGATTTATAAAAAGGGAAAATAGCATCCGTAATGATGAATCGGATGTTTTTTTTGTTTTTTTTTTACTGTCGGGGAAGATGAGGGAGAAGATGGAGGGAAGATGAGGGGGGAAGATTGAAGGAGGAAATAGAATAAAATGGGGAGAAAAAAATAAAATTCCAAGACGTTGTAATTAAGTGTATAAAGAAGTAAAAGTTTATGTAGTGACATTGAGCAACGCACAATTACAGACAGTCATGGCTCACTCGGTGATGATGGGGCGAGAAGAAAAGAAGAATCTTTCTTTAATTAGGTTTTTATTCACTGTTATTTTATATTCTTCTTACACGTTTTTCTTATCGTGGTCGTAGTCGTAGTCGTCGTCGTCGTCGTCGCATCCATTTTATTTTTTTTTCTGCTTTTTTTTTTTTAATTTCTTCTGTTCTTTTGCCAAAAAAAAAAAAATTTTAATTTCTTTGATTTAAAAAAAAAATTGGACGATTCAATTAATCGGTTTGTTTGTTTGTTTGTTGATTCGTTTGTCGTACGTATAAAAAAATTAATTTTCATGATATTTTCATGGGTCTTCTTCTTTCACAAAAAAAAAATTCAATTAAAAAAATTTTCTTATCGGTTCATAAAAATTAATAAATATAAACGACGATGGACGGTGACAGTGGAAGAAGATATTTTTTAAATTATCCAACAGTGGCAACAGAAAAATCGACCGACCGGTCGTCGGACGACCAGCCGACGGTTGAGTCGATTAATTTTTATAGTACATTGACTTTTAATTTATATATAATTATGTATAATTTCACGCGAGTGTGAATTTATGTAAAAAATAATTATTTATTTATTTCAAAGAACGAACGTGAAAATATTTTTTTTTTTTTGATAGAACGCCGACGAACGGGGGTGGGGAGGGCGGGGGAGGGAAATTTTTTTTTTATTAAACGTTAACCGGTCGTAGAATTTTTTAGAATTTAATACGATGACGTAATAGTAATAATAATTTTTTTCTTTATGGGGAAAAAAAATTCGATTGGTAAATATCAATTTAGAAAATATTAAAAAAAAATGTTTAAATTGTAGGTTTAAGTAGTAGTAGTATCTGCTGCCACGGCGTTTTTTTTTGTTTTTATTACAAAACAATCCGACGAAAAGAAAGAAAAGAAAAATATTAACCGAGTTACGAAGTAATTTTTTTTTTGTTTGTGACGTAAAAAAAATTATTAGATTCGTGAAAAATTTAATTATAACGTCGGACGGATTCGTATTAGTCACACACAACCGACATTTTTTTTTTTTCGTCAAAAATTTAATTGGATTTTGTAAAAAAAAAAAAAAAACGGGTAAAAATTTCGGTTAAAAATTGTTCAGTCAACCACGCGAAAAATAAAAAAAAAAAAAACTAAAAAAAAAATAAATTTTTTTTACGACATTATAAAAAAAAAAATTTCAAATTTCAAATTATTATTATTATTATTTTTCGGGGATAAATTTTTTTTTTTGTGGGAGGTAATAATGCTCGCGCAACAAAAATAATAAAACGTTTGTCGATTGATTTTTTTTTTTTTGGCAAATGAAAAACGAAAGTTTATTTTGAAAAAAAATAAAAACGGAAATCCATAGAGTAAAAAAAAAAAAAAAAAAAAATTTCGTTTAACACGGTTGGTTGCCGCTGCCTCCTACTTTCAATTGCATAAAAGGAAGGTCAAAGAACAATCAAAATTCAATTTCGTGTCTTATAGACCAACTAATCGATTTTATCAACAACATATCGATTTATGTTTGTTTGAAATATTCCTAGACCGTGACTTGCGACATTTTTTTTTTTTTTTTAAATTCAATTCGTATATATGGTTTGGTTGTTTTCGTTGTTGTTGTTGTTGTTTGTTATTCTTGTTGTCGTACGATAAATTGAAAAAAAAAAAAAATTTCTTCATGATTTCCAATTGGGAATTAACATCAATTTTATATTATTATTATTTTGTTTGTTTTCCCTTTTTTTCCCTTCCTTTCTCCTCTCTCACTCTCTCTCTCTTTGTCACACATCTCTTAAACTTTCCTCCAATTTCCTTTCTCTCTTCCTCTCTCTCTTTCTCTCACATTCATTTTCATTTGATGATGGCACGAACTCTCTCCTCTCTCTCATTTTTTTTAGATTTTAACGATTCGTAGGAGTTTTACGTTTCGCAATTTCCATCCGTCTATCATTTCTCTTTTTTTTCGAGATATCGATTTACAATCGATTTATTAATTATCGATCAAATATCTCGCGATAAAATTATTTTTCTTTTCACTCGAAATATCTTTTCAATCGAAATTCTTTTTGCAAAAATCATCGCGAATTATTTTTTTTTACTTATTATTATTATTATTATTATTATTATTATTATTATTATTATTATTATTATTATTGTAGGTAACAACACGTAAACAAACAAACAACAAACAAACGAAAAAATTCCCTTTCACTTTTTCTTTTATTTTTTTTATTTCGTGTGTGCAAAGTTTAAATAAAAATAAATTAAATTTATGTTTACGGTTTTTTTTTTTTAAAACAAAGACAACCTTCTTGCAAATGAATGAATAAAAAAATGAATGAATGAATGAATGAATGAGTGTCTGAACGAATGCGTTTGTAGTATGACAAATAAACCGTGAAGGTATACAACTCGTACAAACGGTAATTAGAAATATGACCGGTCATTATATATAAATATATATTAACAAAAAAAAATAATAATAAAAAAAAACTTTATTAAAAATTTTTTGTGATTCCTAATCACACGAAAAAAAAAAATGAGATCATTAATAAACAGGTACAACAACCGAAATCATTTTCAACTCTCTACAAACGACTTAGGTACGATGATAGAAACGGACGTAGGGAGGTTGTGTATTCTACGAAAAAAAAAATTAAAACTAAAAAAAAAAAATACGGTTGTCGCCATTGATTACGACGATATCGTTTTTTTTCCATTTTACAAAACGAAAAAAACAACAAACGACAACTACAACAACAACAACTAAAAAAAAAAAACGAAACGAAACGAAAGGAAAAAGTTTAATGATTGTTAACAAGAAAAAGAAAAGCGCGAGGGATCATTAAAATAAGAGAAACAACATGTATTTCACTCGTTTGTTTCAAGGTGTTTGTTTCTTGTCATGTTTTCAGTTGAATCCCATGAGATTCACCCTTTTGCGATGAATGACAGTGCGAACAGCAATACCTTAATGGAAATTTTTTTTAAAAACTCGTTTTGTTTGTTTTTTTTTTTTGCGTTCGTTTCCGTTGTTTGCCTTTCGTACAAACGTTTGAATTCGATTTTATACCTGAAAATTTTTTTTCATTCTCCTCCTCCTCCTCTTGCTCCAACTCCTTCGATTAATTTTGTCTGCCACGTTTTGGCAGTGTGATAATCATCGATAAATTTCATTCGTGTTGAATTTTCCGTCGCATCCGTTCGCCATTTTGTTTTATTACCGTAATTAATTTTTTTTTTTTCAACCTTCTTCGAAAAAAACAATTTGTTTGTTTTATAGCAAATTCGTTAAGTAAAAACAAACGGGGGTTACGAAATTTAACGAAATCAAATAAGTTAAATTATCGCATCGTGTAATTAGAATAATTTTTTTTTTTATTAGTTCCACGTTTGATATTTAATTAAATTCATATATAATTTTTTTTTTTTTGTAAAAATGAATATTAATTTTATATTTTGCCCCAAAGGGGCAAAAAATTAAATTAAATTTTCATTTTTCATCCTTGAAAACAAGCAAGCTAACAAACAAACAAACAAAGAAACACATTATTAAACCTTTCACTATTTTTTTAATAAAATTTTTTGTAGGTTAAAATTGTAAATTGTTTATAAAAAATTTCAATATTCGTACCATTCGCTTTTTTTTATTTATACGTAAATTATTTAAAATCGTGGCATTAGATTATTGAAAATTTTTCTTTTTTTATACGCAGACGTATGTTTCCAACGTTAAGAGTGTCTTTTACCGGTGTGAGACCGGAACAAAAATACGCGGTACTCATGGACATTGTACCCGTTGACAACAAACGATACCGTTATGCCTATCACAGATCTTCCTGGCTTGTAGCCGGTAAAGCCGATCCTCCAGCACCTTGCAGACTTTACATGCATCCAGATTCTCCATTTACTGGAGATCAATTAAGAAAACAAGTTGTTTCATTTGAAAAAGTCAAATTAACAAATAACGAAATGGATAAACACGGTCACGTGAGTATATTTTTTTATTATTATATGAGATAACAAAATACATATTACCAATGGTAATAATTCCAAAAATAATTTTTTTTTTTTTATACAGTTGGTATTAAATTCGATGCATAAATATCAGCCGAGAATACATTTAGTAAAACGATACGAATCCACTGGTAATTTACCGGTAACGGATTTAGAACAAGAAGAATTTAAAACTTTTATTTATCCCGAATCTGTATTCACGGCGGTAACAGCATATCAGAATCAACTGGTGAGTAATTTTTATTACCGGTAATTTTTTTTTTTTTTTTAATAAGTCGAATCGGAAAATTTTTTTTCCTGTTAAATATTGAAAGGTTATTATTATAAGGTAATTATTAGCAAAATTTTAATATTATTAAAAAATGATGATGATGATGAATTTGCTGATGGAAACATTTCAGACATTTTTTTTTTTTCTGAACAAATCATTACCCGTTTGTAATTGACAAAAGTTTGTTTGTTTAAACAAACGGTTTAAATGACAGACGATAGGTTTTCAATTAACAACATTAAGAAAAATGTTTTTTTCTGGCTCGAAAACAAAAGCGTACACATTTTTCTTCTTTTTTTTTTTTTGTTTGTTTGTTCGTGTTTGTCAATTGACGGATTTCGTTTGTTATGTTTTTGTTTTGTTGTTGTTTTCTTTTTTTTTTTTTTTTGTTCGATGTCATTTTCGAGAAAGAATTCGATGATAAACGTTTCCTTTTGTTGACATCATGACTATTATTTAAATCCTATGAGAAATTTTAACAAACTGTTAACTCGATATTCGATAATGATAACGTTTGTTTGTTTGTTTGTTTGTTTGTTTGTTACTTTGTTTTCGAGGGGAGGGGAGAAGGGGCAAATCATTTCAACCTTATAGAAAATAATAATTTTCGCCATGATTTATAATTAAGACGAACAACAAACATTCGGTTAAAAATTTTAATTCATTTCTTCGTGCAGACGACCACACACACACGCACACGCACACATTCACACACATATGCGTCGGTATTTTCCAGTTTTATTTAAAAAAAAAAAACTTTTGTTAGATAATAATAATTTTTTTTTGCCAAGTGTCTTACTTTTTTTTTCTAGCATGGTCTACTGGTTTTTCGTGTCATTTTAACAATTTTTTACAAGCATGACTAAAAATTTTATTTTGTTCGTGTGAATTTGCCGCTTTGGTTATTTTGCCGTTTAATTTTTAACCGCTACTACTACTACTACTAAACATTTTCCAAAGGAAATGTTTATGTAGATAAAATTTTCACCGTAATCATCATTATTATTATTATTATTTTAAAATGTTTTTTATATATTGATTTCTGTGATTTTCACGCGACACACCTGGATAAAAAATTTTAAATTTATGGAGATTTGTTTAAAAAAAAAAATGTTTTAATTGACAAATTTTTTCATTATTTTAACAACAACCAAAGACAGCAGATGTTTGTGTTTGTTTGTTTGTTTTTTTTTTTTTTACATAAGTTTTTATTAAAATGACAACGTTTTGATTTTTTTTTTTTTTATAATTAATTTTACGTAAAAACGAAATAAAACAATGAAAAAATGGAGAGAAAAAATATTTCTTCTCTCTCTCTCTCTCTCTCTTTTCTCTTTTTCTATCTCTTTCTCTCTCTTGTTTAAAAACAATGTTTCGAGTTAAAGGAGGTGGATAAGAAACCGGAAACGAATTAATAAAAACGGATTTCTGTTGTTTAAAAAAAAAAAAAAACAATTATTATTATTCATCATCATCATCATGTTTCATTCAACTCCTACCCGTGAATTTTTCCTCTCCCCCTCCCTCCACCCACTTCCTTAAATTTTCTTAATTTTAGTGTTTTTAAGTATTTAGTCGATTCGTTTTTTTTTTTTTTAGTCGTATATAATCAACAGTTTTCATTTTAAACGTTTTGCCTACGCAAAATCTCAGCCGAAAAAAAACTATTATTTATTTTTTAAATATTTCTTCTGCTTTTCCGGCGTATCGATTAATCGATTATTTCTTTAATTATTACGATTCATTTCCGTTCAGCCATTTTGTATTTTTTCATTTCATTTCATCGATCACTAGTTTATTATTTTCCTATCGCTTACAAAAAAATTTCATAGAGTAAATAAAATGAACCGGACGATAGAGAGGGGGCTCCCTCCACTTCTCATCTTTTCACACACGCATTCACGCACGCACTCACGCATTATATAAATAAATAATAATAAAAAACGATTTAACTTAATTTTTCATTTTCCCAGCGTAAAAAAAATAAATAAATAAATAGGAACAAATTTTTTATTCCCTATTTAACAAGATTAAAATCAAAATGTTCAGAATCAGATTCGTTCAGGTTTTGACCTTAAATGGAATAATAATAATAATGATGATGATGATGATGATGATTATGGCGATGATAAAAGAAACGGAAAGAAATTTAGGGGAGAGGAGAGGGAGGGAGAGAAAAAAAGGTGGTTTGTCAAATAATTTAACATATGAGACGTTTGACATATTTTTAAATATTTCTGGAATGTTCTATGGAATTTTCATTCCCATTTTATACACGTTGTTGTATATATATTTACTCTCTCTCTCTCTCTCTCTCTTTCTCTCTCTTTCGTTTCGTATATTTATATATATCTGTAGTTAATTAGTAGTTCTTAAAAAAATTTTCCATCCATTTTTTTTTCACTCTCTTTAATTTTTTTTTTTTTTTTGCTGGAAGTGTTTCGTTAGTGTTATTATCATTATCATCATCATTATTATTATTATTATTATTATTATTATTATTATTAGAGTTTTTACGCGAAGGGAACTCTACTTATAATCATTATTAATATTTATTTTGATTAATGAGTAGAAAAAAAAAAAATTTACGGTACATTTATACTTTCGGGGGGGACCACCCTGGAGAAAATGATTCCAAAAAAAAAAAAAAACGCACGAACGCACGCACGAACGCCTTGAACGTAGATTATTCGTGTGTTAATTTGAAACTTTTTAACGGTTTTTTTTGTTTTAATTTGCAAAAAAAAAAAGAGAGAGAAAAAAATGTTATTAATTTTATTTTTGGTTTAAACTCTGAAGGGGAAAAAAATTTTTTTTAAAATGTTTTTGTCGTCGTCGTGGCTTGATGCTGTTGCTGTTACTGCTGCCACGGTTGTTGCTTACTGCTTCCCCAAAATTTTTTCTTGTCTATTCAAAATCGAATTTTTATTTTGGAATTGTAACCATATAGAAAAACATGATTTTTGTATTTGTTATAACTATCGTAAATTATCGTAATTTAATCTAGTGCCACGAACGAAAAAAAATTGATTTACAAATGAAATAATTTACGACGTCGTTCGTTTTGAATATTGCTGCAGTTTAAAATTTTTTTTTTTTTTTACGCGTTAAAAAAAGACGAAAAAAATGTGTGCGTGAGTGTGTGCGTGCCACGCACTCACGCACACACACATATCTCGCAAATCTCGTCATTTATTTTTAAATCTACATAAAAGATTACGTAAAATCTTTAAAAGTCTACAACGGCAGCAGCAGGAGGAGCAACAGCAAAAAAAAAATTTTTTTTTTTATTTATTTAAATGAGCGCTTAAAAAAGATTTTTTAAACATTTTTTCGTTTTAATTTTTTTTAATTAAAAAAAGAAAAAATTCATTTCTAAAAAAAATTTCTTTTCCTTTTTTTCTTCTACCACGAAGCAACGTTTTTGTCGTGTTCATAGAAAAAAAAATTTTATAAAACGCATTTACAAATGTCAATTTTTTTTATTATTCCTCATGACCGATCACATTTTGCAAATGTTTTTGAGTTTTTATAGTTTATTTTAGTAATTGGGCCACCCGTGTGGTTGACATATAAATTTTACGTAACGCCGATAATAATAATGATAATAATAATAATAATAATAATATCATTGAATTCATCTATTTCATAAGTTTGACAGTTGATGTTATTTTATTATTTAATGGATTGAATTATGAATAATCTTTTACCTTTTCACCTGGTTTATACGTCGGGTTAATTATTTTCAAATATTTTAATGTCGTTTTTACAACTGACGCCAACGCACACACGCACACGCACACACATGTACACTCCATGCGTCAGACGTTTTTCTTACACGTTTTTTTCACTCTCTCTTTTCCTTCTCCTTTTTTTTCCTCTTTCTTATCGCGAAATTTTCAACGGTGGATTTCGTTTTTGTGAAACGCATAAATATTTAATTTTTTATTTTTCAATATATTTCGAGAATCGAAAAAAATCGAATGGTGAATTATCGAAGTTACGACAAAAAAAAAAAAAATTTTCCTTAAAATTATATCGAATTCGAAAAATTTACACATCAAACGAATCGTAATAATAATTAATCGAAATGATTGTGTATTGTAATCTTCGATACATCGAACGATCTATCAAAGATTACAATACACAATAAAGAAAAAAAAAAAATTTATTATTCGTAATTTGAGAGAGAGAAAGAGAGAGAGTAAATCATTTCACGTTTTACAAATAAAATTATTCTTAAAAAAAAATTAAATTTATTACTCGCTTTATTTAATTTACTATTATTATTATTATTTTCGTCACGACTTTATTTAATATCCAAAATAGTAATAATAATAATAATAATAATAATAATAATAATAATAATAATAATAATAATAATAATAATAATAATAATAATAATGACTAAATTTTCTTTTTTGATTTTAACAAATCAATCGTTCGGATTATATAAATTAGCAAACGTTTTTTTTCCAACCAAAAAAAAATAATAATTACTCTTTCGATATAATAATAATAATAATTTTACGGTTTCATCAAAAGAATTATTCGTAATCATTTCTTTATAGTAATAAAATAATAATAATAATGGATTATAATTTTGAATAATAATAATAATAATAATAGAAACGGTAGTACTTGGTTTCGTACGCTATCATTTTATATAGCAGCTACCGTAAGAGAGAGAAAAAAAAAATTATTACTTTTGTAATAAAAAAAAAAAAAAAATTTTTTTTTTTTAATATTGGTAACATTGATTACGGTGAGTAATTTTTTTTTTTTATTTTCAAAAGTTTAAAATTATTACCGGATTTTATTATCGGATAATTTTTTTTTTCTTCTTCTTGTACAAATCAATTTTCTATAAAATATAATTTGAAAAAAAAAAAACTTTTTTTTTTATGAAAGTGGTAGACACGTAGGCGATGTACAGTAATAATAATAATAATAATAATAATAATAATAATAATGATAATGATAATAAAATTACTTTCTTACAACCAGTGGCAGTCATTTTTAAATGACGTGTTGAATTCGGTCAGTAAAAAAAAAAATTTTTTTTTTATGTGTTTGTTCGGTTGTTTTTACGTTTTTTTTTTTTTACTGCTGATTGGATTGTTTGTCACATTTCTTTGGAGGAGGGGGATGAAGCACGTCGACGTGTAGGGAATAAAAAAAAAAAATTACCCCTTTGGATTTTGATTGTGAATTTGGAAAATTTTTTTTCTAAAAGGGATGAAAAAGAAAATGTCTAGCATTTGTAGTCGTAATTTTTTTTATGGGGGTGGGAGTAAGTGTGTGGGTGTGCGGGTGTGCGCGTAGTGCGTTTCACACCCTTAGATGTAATGTCAATTATTTTATTTTTTTGTTTGTTTGTTTCATTTCAGATTACAAAATTGAAAATAGACAGTAATCCTTTTGCCAAAGGTTTTAGAGATTCTTCCAGGCTCACGGAGTTTGAAAGGTAAAACAAACAAACAAACTCACGTTTCCTTTCCCCTTCTTCCCCCCTTCTACCCCCCTTTTTTGGTGGGTGTTTTTTTGAATAAATAATATTATTAAATTTTAGAGAAACTATGGAATCGATGTTAGCCGAACAGCATTATCTTAGATCTCCAATAAGAACATTTTCGGAATTAGATACTCATAATAATAATTTAACATTAGAAGAAAAAGCATTACTGGCAGCAAGATCACAATTGTTTTTAAGGGCGGCAGCAGCAGCAGCCGGTCCTTACAGTTCACTTATGAGTCCGATATGGGGAAATCCTGGTACGGGTGTACCACCGGTCGGAATACCACCGGGTATGATATGGAGCCAATGGGCGTGTTTAGGACCATCTATATTAGCCGCTCATCATCAACACGCTCATCATTTAGCCGCTGCGGCGGCTGCCACGGCCACGAACACGGCATCAACATCATCAAATACATCTCCCACCTTAAGCCTTCCTAGACCCCTTTATCCGGTCCCCTCATCGTCATCCTTATCACAGCATCGTTATTCTCCTTATAAGCCTCCTCCTGCGTCTAATTTAAGGCGAGCATCTCCTCCGGTGTCTTCCCCTGAAAGTTGTCACGACGTGACTGATAGGCACTGTCACAGTCCTAATCCGACGTAATATAAACCCACGATATTAATAATAATATTAATTATCATACGAAATACATCGTCATCGTGTAACTCGCCAAAGATATTTTTGTCTTAAAAAAAACAAAATGGCGGCGGTAACTATAAAAAAAAAAAAAAAAACTCGTTTATAAATAAATCGATAAATATATTTATTAGGCCTTTCAATGTAAAACATTAACGCCGCGAAATTTTTTTTTTTTTATTAATTACTCGTTTGATAATGATAATGATAATGATGATGATGATGATGATGATGATGATAATAACAATAATTAATTACAATTAAAAAAAAAAACTTTTATATTCGCAGGAATAATAATAATAATTATTATTGTTTCTTTAATATTGCGGCTTTAATTTTTAAATTTTTGTTATGTACAGAATTATTATTATTATTATTTTTTTTTTTTTTTAATACAAAAAATTATCATTGCCATTGTAATTTAGTTCCTTGTAATTTATACTTTATTATTATTATTATTATTATTATAAATATATAATATAAAAACTACAAGGCATTTTTTTAATTTTTTTATTATCTCCTCTATTGTTCCTAGAGATCTCCCTGAGTAGGGGGATCCCACGGACTTTTTTTTCCTTTTCCCCCCTCCCTTCTCCTGTCCTCCCCTCCCCATTTTACGAACGAAACAATTAAAATTTAATTCTTTAACGTCTTAAATGCTTAAAACGCTAAACAAGACCGATTAGTACAAAAAAACTTTATCCAGATTTATTTTTAGATGAAACAGCAAAAAAAAAAAAGAAAAAAACGGCAAAAACCACGCGATTTCAACATCAATAAACTACAGCAAAAAAAAGAAAGTAATAATAATAATAATAAATTGTCAGATTCTTTTGTCGTTTTTTTTTTTTTTACGTCCACTAATACAACGTCAATTGATAAAAAATTATATTTAAGGGTGGTTTTCTTTTTATGTAAAATTAAGGGTGGATTTTTGTTAGTAATATTGCAATTATATTTTTTTTTTTTTTAAGGGGTTGAAAATCGGTCAAAAAATCAAACGAACAACAACTTATTATTATTATTATTATTATTATTATTATTATCGTGATAAAAATTATTTTTTTACGAATTGCACACAACAACCTCGTCAGTAAAAAAAAAAAAAAGGAAAAATTTTAGAGTCGTCGTGGAAAATGGGATGAGGTGGGGGAGAGAGAGAGAGAGATGGAGGAAAAGAGGAGAGGGGTAGGAGGAGAGAGAGAGAGAAGGGAAGAAGGGAGGCCTCTAATTTATGCTCGCAAAAACTTTCTGGAAGTTATGCGATGTAGGAAAACGTATTCAAGATCTTTCGATTTAAATTTCATCATCCCTAAGGACCAAAACCTTGAGATTTTATTATATCTGGAGTCTCCAGTCGTTTTTTTTTTCGACTCTGATAAGACGACTGATAAGCCGGAATGAATTAAAAAATAAAAAATGTTTTCCCGATTTTTGTTAAAACCGGAAATGAATTTTATTTTTTTTTCAATTGAAAATTTTTCAAGCGGAAATTTATTAAATTTAAAATAATAATTTTAAACCGTCGACTGTTGTTTTTTTTTAAATGGCGCCATTTTTTTTTTCAAATAAAATATTCAAAAAAAAAAAAAGCGTTCGAACGTTTTTGGGAAAATTTTTTTTTTAAAGTGGAAAACGACGCGAACGGGAAAAGTTAAGTTAAAAAAAAAAAAAAAATTTTTTTTTCTTCTTTTTTTTTTCCTTCATCTCAACATTTCACGTTTCGCCATTTTATTTATTTATTTTTTTTTTAAAAAAAAAAGTTCTTTCGAAACGGCCATTTTGTTTTTTTTTTTTTACAATACGAGAAAATTGTACGAATGAAAAATAAAAAAATATCTTTTTTTTACTTAGCCTCATAAATATTTTTGAAAAATTTTTTTTTCGTTTTGACTTTTGGCGAACGCGAAAATTTATACAATCGCTACAAACTTTTTAATTAGACAAACACATTTTATCGCGTTTGTTTTGGTTTTTAAAAAAATTCCAAAATAATATCATCAAATTGTGATAACACGTGAATATGTGCGACACACACACACACACACGCACCTTGTGTGGTCACCAACACATCTGTGATGGTTGTAGGTTGTGTGCATCAAGTATCGTCCATTTGAAAATGATAAATTTCTTTCGGATGAAGTCGTACAAACGGCCGCCATTGTGTCTTCTTCAATCTGCCTCATTCATTATGTCATGTCAATTTTTTTTCTAAGGGGGAGGGGGGTTTTGAATTTCTTTCATAACATTTTTCTTTCAACAAACTATAATTGAGTCTGGTTTTTATTCGGATGAATGATTATACAGCCCGACACACACATACAACCGGGGTTGGTTATTATTATTATCATTATTATTATTATTACTTTTCAAATGAGACACCTTTAATTATTTTAATATCATTATATTGCATTTAGGTATCAATTTTAACGCCGTACACCCGAAGAAAAAAAAACCATCTGGTGTTTAGTATTTATTATCCACCTTAGTATGTTATTAACACACTCCAATAAGGTTTTTTTTCCCAATAATAATAATAATAATAACAGTGGGCACCACAATAATCGTTTGAGTATTTAATAATAAGTAGTAGTCGAATAATAATAATAATAAGAATATTATAAGAAAAAATAAGTATGGAAAAGATGTTTGTGGAACAAAACAAAAACAACCCCGATTTTTTTGGGGGGAGGAGGAGGAAAGATAAATTTCAATCGGGGAAGGAAAATAAGAGGAAAAAAAAAACAAACAAGGAGGTCGATGTTTGTTTGTACTGTTTGTTGAGGAGTACTTTAAAAAAAAATCAGGATAAAGTCAACGCCCTTAAATAATAATTTTCGAATGAAATGAAGGAAACTATCAAGTCGGTTGTTTTAATTGTTGTTGTTGTAGTTTTAACCCGAAATTTTTTTTTGTTATTTACGGCGGTAAAACGAGCGGTAAAACGGGCGGTAAATTTTAAAAGAAAAGGAAATGAAATCTGAAAAAAAATTTTATTAATTTAATTTAAAAAAATGGCGGAAGACGACACGAAGTGTGTGAGATGTATTTAAAAAAAAAAATAATGGTCAGTTTTAAAAACCGTTGTTGACCTTTTAAACAAAACAAACCCCTAACCCCTAACTCCGAGGAAGGAGGGGGGGTTAGGTAATTTTTTATTCATTTATTAAAATCAAGTTTATTATTATTATTTAAAATTAATTTTTAGGAAGATGATAAAATTCGATTGTTTAAGTAGTAGTACTACTACTACCAACATTAATGCCAGATGTTTGCGAAAACAAACAAACATTTTCTACCAATAACGAATAAAGTCATTATTAGTTTTAATGGAGTCATCTTATATATACAACCTTTCGATTGACAGTTATTTAATTGTGGACAAAGAATTATTGACCACCGGAGTGGTTTTGCATGGTTGATTCTAAATGATCATTGTGTTTAGATATAGAAAGATTGGTTGTTTATGACTCGTTGGACCAGTTTTTTTTTTTTTTAAATTATGGAAGGGCGTAGTCCATCTATCTACTGCCACTACTACTACCACTACCACTATTACAAACGTTGAATACCAATTGTGTGTGTGTGTGTGTGTGTGTGTGCCTGCCTGCCTTCTTCGTATTGCCTTCTTTTTGTATATTTTCTACTCTTGTCATTTATTAATGAGATTTTTATACTAATATAAAAATGACCCTTCTTATTCCACGACGTTTATTTTCTTATTCAATTTAAACATATATTTATTTATTTATTTATTTATCACCGTGGCCATCTTTGTAAAAAAAATCCCGTTCGCGTATTATCATCATTATCGCAGTTCAAAATAATAATAATAATAGTAATAAAAATAAATCACTTCCATCGTGAATAATAATAATAATAATAATGTAAAACCATCGGGTACGTTATTATTGTGACAGATTTTTTTTTTTTTTTCGGGGCGTTAGTCACACCATCGATATGTTTAAATAAAAAAACCTTCTGCTATCGGTGGCATCGAACAACACTCACACAACAATCGGTTTGGTTTCTTTTTATTATTATTATTATTATTATTATTAATGCGAGGAGGGAAATTAGGTAAAATAACCCAAAGGGCAATTATCCATCCTTCCACGATAAAAAGTTTTTTTTTTTTTAAATTTCTTGTGTTCTCTCTCTCTCTCTCTTTTTTTTCCCCGAAATTAAAGGGCAATTATTAAGAACATAAAAGGCATAATTCAGCCGGAAGGAAAATGCGTGAGGGGAGAAAATCGGAAACGTAATTTTAAAAATACTAAAAAAAAATATTTTTTGGTCGTCGTGTAACTAGAATGTAAAGTTTTTTTAAAACTTTTATCGCGTTGAAATTGGTTTCATATTTCTCGGCCGATCTTAAAATAATGATGATCTGGCCCTCGAGGAATAAGATATCCAGATTGACGTAAATGACGTCGTGCGTGTGCTTGTGCGTGGGTGCGTGTGCGTATTTGTTTTATTGTTTTCCAATGACTTTTTTTTTTCATCGATTGATTCATCATCGCGTGATCATTTAAAAAAAAAAAAAAATTGTCTTCTTACATTACTGACGACATTTTATTTTTTATGAAAAAATAATAATAATGATTTCTTATTCGATAGGAAAAAAATATTTTATTTATTTTAAAAAAAAGTTTTTTGTGCGTGTACGCAAATACGCACGCACATAAATATATGCATATTTACACACGCAGACGACGGTGGGAAATTTATTATATTTTTTATGTTGTTTTTTTTTTGCTCCGGAAATGAAAAAAAAAAAAAAATGGTAAAAGGTTTAAAATAGTAAGTGGTGGTGGTGGTGGTTGTGGCGGTAGAAGGAAATTGTGTGAGATAAAAAACGAGTGATAGAAAATGCGTGTGTGTGTGGGTGCGTGCGCGTGTAGAATTCGGATGATGATGGCGTAAGAAGTGAATTGTGTGGTATCGGCGCTTAGCAAACACTTTCCCACTTCAACAAATTGGCTTCTTCCTGTTTTTTTTTTTTTTTTTCTAACCGAAGAGTCGGAATGTATTTTATAGCCAAGTTCAAAATAGGAGAAAGTTCCCTGGAGTCTCTACCGGAGAGAAAGAGAGAGAGAAAAAAACATGTTATCATCTGTTCCAGGCCTTTATTATTATTATTATTTTTTCCATCAACGAAAGAAAATTTTCCTCTTCACATCAATTCAATAAAAACCTTTTTCCTTTTTTTTTTTCTTTTTTGCCTTTTGTCTGTTTATTCATTCTATCAGCATAAAATTTTTTTTCTTCTTCCTCTTCTTCTTTCTCTCCTTCCTTCTCTTTCCGGTTTTCTTTTTTTTTCAAATTACGTTTTTCCCGTAATGAAATTATGGAGAAAATAAGAAAATAAGAAAAAAACTTTTTTTTTTTTTTTCATTCAAAAACTTGTTACAATTAACGTCGGAACATGCAAATTTTTTTTTTTTAAAAAACCGGAGTTAATATTTAACTCGAGGCTTTTGTGAATAATAATTTTAAATAATAATAATAATAATGATAATAATGATAATAATTTTAAAAATGGTTGTTGCCGCCCGCCACGCCTTTTTATACCCGTGGAAAACACAAACAATTTTATATTTCCACATCGTCAGATTCTCCGTATCCTTAAAAATATGCCAATCGATTAAAAATCCCGTTTGTTTCGTATCGTCGTCGTTTGTACGACAAAAACAAACTTATCGATGACGTCACTAAATCTCCATTACTTAATAAACCAACAAACGAAAAAAAAAAAAATGTTTCAATTTTTTATTCGACTGCGAATCTCATTCGTCGAAAATCACGCTTCCTCTAATGATGATGATGATGATGATGGCAACAAAAGATAATAAAGATTCGTTAGGGTAAAAAGATTATTCTGGAAACGAAAAAAGAGACGAAAAGAGAGAGAGAGGGAAGATGAAGTGACGTCAAAAAAAGGGAAAAAAACATCACGAGGGTAAAATCTAAAAGTTAAATGATTTAATAACCGGAAACAATTTTATTTGTTTGTTATAAACAATCGTTTTAACCGGGATCATTCCAGCATCCCTGGAAATTAAAAAACCAAATCTTTTAATAACCAAGCACAAAAAAAAAAATTTTTTTTGGAAAAACTTTAGATTTAAAAAATTCATTTAAAAAATTTAAAAAATTTTCCAAAAAGTTTTTTTCCATCCTCTCCTTTTACCTTCTCACCCGTTGTTTTCGCATCTCGATAATTTCTTCTTTTTTTTTCTTGAAAAAAAAACGATAATAATAATGATAATACTGATTAATAATATTATTGATAATAATAATAATAATTTTACCGTTTTAAAAAACGTAAAAACAAAAAAAATTTGTTGTTTAATTAATCGAAAAGTTTTCATAAGAGGATTAAAAAAATTTATTAATATTTTCTTCATGAGGATTATCCGAGGGTTTTTTTCAAACGAATAAGAGATAATCCGTCTAAAAACAAATCGTTCTTAATTTTCCGATTTGAATTAATCATTCACTTTCAGTGGCAAAATATAAACAGGTTAACGTCAATTATTATTATTATTATTATGACGTAAATCCGCGCGTTTGCACGCATGCGTAAAAATAATACGCCAAAATAAAAAAAAAAATTAATAGGATTTTTTTTTTTTTCATTTTCGATTCCAGTTTCGATTTCAGTTTTTTTTTGTGCGATTTCATTCCATTATGTAGAAAGTTTTCCCGTTTTTTTTTTTTTCGCGAGGGTGTGGATTTATGAATTTTCCCGGGATAAAATCCATAATTGAACAATAAATCAGGAAAATCGTAGAAAAGCTTATCGGTAAAAAAAAAAAAAACTCGACTTTCTCATTTTTTTTTTCAATTCTAGAGCTGGAGGATTTTTTTTTTTTTTTAAAAAAAAAGTTAATTTTATGTTTTTTATACGTTTACGGAATAATAATGATAATGATAATAAATACTTATGAATTGTATTATTGATTAGTTATGAATGAATGAATTTTTAAAAATAAAAAAAATAATAATTTTTTCTCCAGGAAAATTTTTTTTTAAAAAATTAAAATTACTTAATCTTTTTCCACTTAAGTTCTCGTCATCGATTTTATTATTGTAATTATTATTTTCACTCATAATCACGACAATTCGTCTTAATGTTCGTCGGAGCTTTTTCAACATTTATTCCAGATTTCTACCTGCCGATTCCTAAGGAATAAATGCCTGAATATCAGTGATGCTGCATGCCTGATGAATAGGTTTCGTCTAGGTACAATCCAAGGACATCACATCAATTCTTGTAAGTCTCACTGAGACCATCTTATTCGATGGAAACAACTTATTTCCTGTACTGGGCTCCAGTGACTAACATCTGAGGAGTGGAACAGGAGAAGTGAGGTTCACAACCTTGTCAAGAACTGACTCAGGTCGACAATAGAACAAGATTTCTTTTGGTTCTGTCTTTATCTTGTTTTCATTTTGCTCTATTACCATTATGAATCAGTTATCACATAACTTTTTCCTCAGAACTAATCAATACTTAATTTTCCTACTATTTTCCCCTTTCATATTTTCCCTCATGCATTTCATCTTTAATGTATGAATAGTACACATGTAATATTACAGTATACAAATTACAATTTTGTTCCTAAAAAACTTGAGTAATCTGAAGGCAGTTAAATTTTTCTAATCTTAATTGAATTGTACACTAAAAATATCGTAAAATACGTTAAAATGTATCAGGCAAACATGAGAAAATGGAGGTGTAAAATAAAATGTAAACAACAGAGTATTTTACTTTTAATGCGAAAATACGTTAAGATGTATCAGAAAAACATAAGAAAAAAGAGGTTTAGTTTTTTTTAATTTAAATTAACTAATCACGAGTATTTTTGATTCTTTTAATCGCTAAATACGCTGTGGTGTTTTTTTCTGCCGGCACGGATACTTCAATCAGCTTACATCATTTTTCCGCATTATGCTTCTCAAAATGATATCCGGTTTGTTGGCTGACACAGTTTCGTCAGTGTGAATTTGTTGATCATACAGAACCGTGCTTTGAAGGTGGTCGTACCACTCCTTGAGTAGTCCATCCATTCCATATTCACGACAGATATTCCAGTGAAGATATTGACAAATTTTATGGTGCCTCCCTAGATATTCATTATTATTATTATTATTAAATAAATAAATATAATTTTTTTTTTCTGTAAAAAAAAAAAAATGATCACGAACGTCAGCCACGACGGCAGCCACGAACGACGATTATAAATAATAATAATAATAATTTCGAAATCGAATTTACGTAATAATAATAATGATAATTTTCCTTTTTCTCTCCCTCCTTCATTTCCTTTTCCTTTTTTTTTTTTTTGGAAAATTTTTTTCTTTTCGTAAATAAAAAAAAAAAAAAAAAGAAATTAAAATTTTTTTTTGTTTGTTGTTGTCGATGCGACGTATTAACCCATTCCCCCTCCTCATTCTCGCACCCTCACCCTCCCCTCCTCCTCCTTCCCTTCCTTCCCCCTCTTCGTACAAACGTATAATTTTTCAAGTGGATAACAACATAATTTCTATAAAAAAAAAATTCACCCCAGAATCTCTGGATAAAGTTAATAATGGATAGTACGACACGTATTACTCCCTATTCACTCTCTCTCTCTCTCTCTCACATTCCTTCCCTCAGGAGATTTTTATCAATTGGATTAACTAAATTCCTAATTTTTGGTATATTTTGGTTGTCGATTGATAAGTGATTTTAATGTTTTTTTTTTTTTATATTTTGTTGTGGAGAAGTGAGTCACACGACGCAACACTACAATATAATAATTGAATTTGTTTTTAAACTACAAATGCTTTTTGGAAAAATTGTTATCGATATCAATCGTTACAAATGTTGATAAGATGTTGGTTTCCCAAAAGATGTTTATTATCACGTGATCATAAAATTTTTAACAGGAGCAAACTACAAACAAATGTTTTTATCAAACGTAGCGGTTGTAGTGAGAATGTCGTCGTCGTCGTGTCATTCGATAAATTATTTTTTTTTTTAAATTTAAATTTTTCTCGTACAGATGTTAATTTGTTACGGGGAGGCGTGGAGGGGGGGTTTGTTTCTCACCCTTAAAAAAATAAAAAACAACCGGTTGGTTGTTGAGACCGAAAAAAAAAAATATTTGCCGTACGATTTGTTTCGGTTGTTCTTTTATATTAGATTTCAAAACCCGCAATAATAAATTTTCTACGATTGTCGCTCTTTAGCCTTCTTTTCTTTTCGATTCTCCTCCCACGCACTCAACGGACCTCCTTATTATTATTATTATTATTACTGACACGACATATTTATTTATAAATTAAAGTTTTTTTTTATAAATAAAAAAACACATTAATAAAAAATTATTGGGTCATTTATCGGTTGTCGTGAGTGTGAAATTTTAAATAAATATTTATTAAACGTTTAAACAAATCGTTTCCTTTTTACCAAAAAAAAAAAAAAATATTCGATGCCGAAAAAGCGATTGGGGGGAGAGAGGGGAAGAGATTGAGGGCCACGAAGCGGGGGGAGGGCAGGAGGAAAAAAAAGAGAACAAAAATCCCAACCGGGTGGGCGATTCAGATCAGACAAAATGATATGCAAAAAAAAAATGAGAAAAACGAGTTTTTCTCTTCTGGATAGGTTCGTACAAACGATTAAACCATCCGATTTGACATCAAAATTTTGTTTTGTTTGTTGTTGTTCGTTTGTCGATTCGCACCTGAGAATAAATTTTACCTTTTCAAACGTCAAAAAAAATAATTAATAGGAATCGATACAACCGCCATTTTTAAAAAAAAAAAAAGTTGCAAAAATTTTTTTTTTAAAGGGTGAACGATTATTATTATTATTATAAAATTTCATAATTACAGACTTTTGTGGGGGTAGGAGGGGGAGGAGGATGGGGATGAGGGTGAGAGTAAAAAAAGGGCGGCACAGACGTAACGGGAGAAGGGGGGAAATTAAAAAAAAAAGAAATTCTTTTGCACCTTTTTAATCGGTCACCTGTCAGACCAAATTTTTTTTTTGTTACCTTTGAACTCAAAATTTTATTGAAACGATTTAAAAGGTTTTTCTCTTATCATTTTTATCAATCATTAATATCAGGTTACTATGTTTCTAATTTTAAACGAGTTTTTTTTTTTTTTTTAAAGAATAAAATTCGTTGAAGCCATCATGTTTACTTATTTTTAAAAATTCATTTATAAAAAAAAAAAGTATGCTACTACTACAACTACTACAACTACTACTAGTAGTAGTTGATTAAGTTTTTATCGGTCGCCTTTTTTTTTTTTTATATAATTTTAATCAGAAAAACACATCTTATCCAGTTTGTTGATCAATGTTCAAGCCAAAGGTGCCAAATTATTGTCCGGTTCTCGCTTATTTCTCAACATTTTTTTATGTAAATTCGTTAATGGGTTTTTTAAACAATTTTAGTGTTTTTTTTCGACAGGTATCATGTTTTTCTTCTTCTTCTTCTTCATTTGTAAATAATAAATTTTATTTTTTTTTAAAAAACGTTTTATTTATTATTTAATAATAATAATAATAATAATAATAATAATAATAATAATAATAATATCCACACTGATAGAACTGTGCCAGCTAACAAACCGGATATCATACTCAGGCATAATGCGGAAAAATGGTGTAAATTAATTGAGGTATCCGTGCCGGCAGAAAAAAACACCACAGCCAAAGAAGCAGACAAAAGGCTGAAATATAGAAATTTGGAAATCGAAATAACCAGGATGTGGGGAACAAAAACAGAAACGATTCCGGTCATCGTGGGAGCATTGGGAGCCATGCCACATTCAATAAAAGGAAATTTAAAGAAGATTATGAAGAACCTAAAAGAAGAAACCATCCAGGAAATCGCACTATGTGGGACGGCCCACATTCTTCGGAAAATATTATAAATAGCACCACCGATATTCGAGTATTTGTCCCTAAGGAATCGGGTAGAGACCTGGGATAAATACTTAACAACCCCGACAAATAAGAGCCTTGTCGTGTTTAAGAGTGACCATAATAATAATAATAATAATAATAATAAAATGATGAGATGATTGAAAATAAAAAATAAATTTACATAAAAAACATAATTATGTTTTCTATGTGTGAACGTTTAAATCATAAAAAAAAAATTATTATTATTGTTGTTGTTGCGGTTTCCGAAGGAAGTGCAGAGAGAAAAGTATTAGTAAAACTATTTATGGAAAAAACGGTGAGAAAACACGATTGTTGGATTTCGGTGGTTGTCGTATAACAAACGAAAAACCTAACAAACAAAAAATTCAGAAAGTGAGATTGTTATTTAAAAAACGGAACTCATCAATCACTTAATATTAAATTTGACACCGGCACATACGATTTTTTAGTTACGCTATATGAATTCTAGAACAACGTAGAATTTTATTATAAACCCGAAGGGGGAGGAGGGAGGAGGGGGAGGAAGGAAGGGGGTAAGAAACATAAAAACGACGTTATGTTTTCATAGGTAAAAAAAAAAAAAAAAAACTCCGGTCGCAAACATAAAAAATCTTTTCGTTGTTGTTGTCGTTACCGCCTTTTCCTAAACCCCGAATTCTTTTTATTATTATTATTATTATCGAAATCGGGAAAACTTTTTTTTTGCAAGCAAACGAGTGATGAGATAAATCCCCCCCCCCAAAAAAAAAAAATAATTTGCGGTTGTCGATTTCGTTAAAGAAACATTTTCGAGCCATGTTTCAAACCTTGTTTCCTCACTTCCGGTTTTTTTTATTATTTATTTTGACTCCCTTTTAACGCACCAATAATAAAACATTATTTATAATAATTTATAATCCCGGGGAAAGAGAGGGAGAAGAGGGGAGAGGAGAGGGGGAAATTTAAAAAGTTATAAAAGTATAAATATTATAAATATATATACGTACACACCATTTTACAAAAGAGGATAATAAAATTGTTAATAAAAAAATAAATTTTTTTTTTTATAGGATTTCTTTTTAATAGAATGTTCCAGAAGCTTTTTAAATGTTGAGTTTTTGTTTGATTTTTATGGATTTCAATCTTTTCTTAACATTTTTTTTAGTGGTTTTATTACGAAAAAGGTAAGAAGAAAAAGAAAGAAAGAGAGAGAAAAAAGTGTCATCCGTGAGTTTTTTTTTCTTTTCTTTTCACATAATATGATTATGATTAATCGTAAACGTTTTTTGCCACGGGGTAATAATAATAATAATAATAATAATAATAAGTTCGGTTCATCCCAAAAATCGATCTATCAATAACGTCACCCGCATTTAGACAAAGACGACGAATCATCCTTTTTTTACCTTTTTTTCATTCCGATATTATTCGTTCGTTTTGAATTTATTTGCACGAAAGGAAAAGCGTTAAAAGAATCACGATTACGTCACGAATTAAAATTGATCGTTTGTACCGTATCGGAAGGAGAGAAAGAGAGAGAGAGCCAAAAGAAAAAATTGTGGTAAATCTAAAAAAACCGTTATGATAAATGATATGAATGTTCACGTAAGAGTGTTTAAAGATAAACCAAAAGAAAAAAAAAAATTTTTTTTAAAATAATAATAATAAGAAGAAGAAAACTAGTTGAAAGCTAAGAAACCGTCGTCGTCTATCTTTAAACCTTATTTGACTTTTTTTTTGTCTACTGCTTCTTCCTCTACCGTTTTTATACGTGTCAGAAGGCGTGACGAGTGGCAAATGAGCATTTCTCGACTTCCTTTTTTTTTTTTTTAATGTTGCCCTCCTTTTTTTTTTTTTTTAAATGAATAAATCAAATCGAATTTTTTTTTTTTTTTTGACTGTTTCCACGACGACAGAAAAGATGTGTGAGATTTGTGCGTGTGTTTCGAGTTCGATATATCGATATTCGATTTGTTTTTTAAAATGAAAACGCACGTACGCACGCACGTAGGGATTTTTTTTTTTTTAGTGACGCGAGATTTAGATTTAGATTAGGTAAAAATAAGGTAACTGACACTTAAACCCAACAACATGTTTTTCTCTTAACGAAGTCAAAATTTTTCGAAGAAAAATCCCTGGGACACGTCATTGTATAACAATAGGAGGATAATAAGAGTTATTGTGAATGGAATATATATAGAGGCTAACATGAGAGAGCCACATACCATGTTGGTGGCCTACACCAGGGGTCCATCATCTATTATTCTAACCATTACCACCACCACTACCACCATCACCATCAACCAAAACTTTTATTTGACTTTCAATAATGATAACAACAACAACAACAACTAAAATAAAGACTCATCTTTTTTTTTTTTTTTTTACAAACAAATATTTAGCCAATTATCGATATCACCTTTCCTCCTTTTATTTCTTTCTTTTCTTTTTTTATTTGTTTTTTTTTTTTTTTTTTTTAGGTTGTTGTACGTCGTGTAGTTAGAAACTGTATGCAGAACTCATCCTCTGTGGGTGTTTTTTTTTTTTTTTTCTAATCGTCCTTGGATTGGCACAGTTTGGGTCTATCGGTCACCAAGTTATGAAAAATGGCGACGACATTTTTTCAAGGTGGTCTCTTTTCTTTATTCTATTCCCTGGCAAATTGTTAATATGGTATTTTAAGTGTAAATCTATCGCAGCGGGTTTGTTGCTAATGCGTTTGTAATTTTTAACACCGAGAATTTCACCCATTCATCTTTTTTAAATCCTTATTATTATTATTATTGCCATCTCGTTTGAAAAAAAAAAAAAAAAAACTCTTAAAAAAAAACGAAAGCATTCGTTTTAAAACCGCCATTTTTATTTTATTGTCGAGAATATAAAAAGAAGGGAAGTCAATGCCACCAAGGAATAAAAACGTGTAAATAATTAGTCAATTCTATATTTATAAATATAATCGCATGAAGTTAATTACACGTTATTTTGTTACGTACTTATCGTCAAAGCAATTATAAAAATCTTCGTGCATTTAATTCGTGGTTTTAAAGAAAAAAAGCGAAAAAAACGGGAGGAAGGAGAGAGAGAGGGGGGAGGGATCGCGGAAAGGCGGGGAGGAAAAAAAGGTGGGGAGAGGGAAACGTGGAATCAGGTAAATAAACGTCGCGTTTTTTTATTTTATTTTATCGTATAATTTTCCAGATTTTTCCTTTTTTTTCGTTTTTTTATTTTTTTATTTTTATTTTTTTTTCAAAAAAAAGATTTTTTTAAAAAGGTGCGAAATTAACGCAAACGACATCGACACGTACCACGTCCCCTCCCAACCCTTTCCCCCCTCCTCCCCTCCCGTACTCCCGAATAATAAAAATCCAGTTTTTTTTTTTTGCTTTCTTGCCAGTTGGTTGTCATCATGTAAAAACATTTGGAAACTAGTTTTAATAGTTTTACAACTAAAAAAAAAAAAATTTTTCCATTTCATTTTTTTTTTGTTGTAGTTGTAAACTGTCGGAATCGATTTTTTTCTTCCGCCACGTTTGTTTTAAATTTTTTTTAAAATAAATATTAACAAGACGATGGTTTTAAACAAAAGAAAAATTAATTAGTTTTTTTTAAGGTGAATTAAATTTAAAAATTATCGTGTAATAGTAATAATAATAATAATAATGCGACGACCGGAAACGTACCATTAGAAAACCAAAAAAAAAAAATTTTTTTGATAGGGATGATGATGATGATGATTGACCGATTGAACAAAAAGTTTCAAACGCTCAATTAAAAAGTCAAACAAACGCGTCATGTCAGTCATAAAAATTTTACTTTTTAAAAAAAATCAAATTAACTGTTTGTTGTTGTCGTTGTTGTTGCTGTTGCTGTTGTCCTCGTTATTCGATTCAAACCAAATCAATTTTTTTTTTTTTTTATCAAACGCGAATAATTGCGCAAAAAAAACAAAAACATTTTTTTTCCTATTTACATAACTCATTGAGTTTTACATAGTAAAACATCTGCTGCCACGTTGATTATTGACCACACAGATCGTTTAAACGTTATATTCGCTAATAGTTTTATTATTATTATTATTATTATTATTTTGTCGTTTCAAATTAAAATAAATATATTTTTAAAAAAAAATAATTTGTTTTGTTGGCAACAGTGAGTTAATAAATTTTACCAGCATTTTTAACTCTTGAAAAAAAACAATCGACTTTTCTCCATCTTTTTTTTTAACTTTTTCATAACTTAAAAATTTCTTCTTCATTTTCGTTTTATTATTATATTATTATTATTATTATTCACAAATTATTATGAAAAGAAAAGAAAATCATAACACGCATTGTATTTGTTTACTGAATCGTGTAGAATCACGAAAGATTTTTTTTTTTTTCGTATAGAGGAGGATGTAAAGATTGTGCTGAATGACGTGAAATTGATGAAAATTATATTTTGACAAGATATAAATCTCTCTCTTTCTTTCTCTCCCTCTTTCCTTCTCTCTCTCACACACACAAAATTTAAATATTGAGGAAATTCATAATAATAATAATAATAATAATAATAATAATAATAATAATAATAATAATAATATTACACTCGAATTTTTATTTCTTAAAAAAATCAAAAAAAAAAAAATTATATCGAATTAAAAATAAAAGAACTCACGAAACCTTTTATTTAAAATAATTGACCCGTAAAACAATTATTATTATTGTAGTTACCGCACTACAAAATGATTTTTCGACCGTAATAATAATAATAATACTAATAATAATGATAATGATATTTTTTCGAAGACTTATTGGGCGTCAAAAAATTTTCTTTTTTTTTTTAACTTTGATTCAAACGAATTTTCGCGTATTTTTTTGTCGGTTAATTAATCTTAATTAATTATTATTATTATTTTATTCACTCCACAACAAAATAATTTTTCGACCATAATAATAATAATATTAATAATAATAATGATATTTTTTTGATTGCTGATTAAGTGTCAAAAAATTTTTTTAAATTTTGACTCAAACGAATTCTGGCGTATTTTTTCGTCGTTTAATTAATTTTTTTTAATTATTATCATTATCATTATTATTATTATTATTTCGTTTTTTCATAATGAAAAAAAACCCGTTACAAAAATTTTTTTTTTTTGATACGAAGAGAAGAAGAAGAAGAAGAAAAAAAAATATTGAATAAAGGAAAACGTAAAATGCGATTCCCGTAACTAATTTCAAAATGTCACCACAAGGATGTTTACGGGGTCAAACTATTAAAAATATTGACAATGAAAAAAAAAAAAAAAAAGTGACTAAATAAGTAAAAAAAAAAAAAAACCTGCTGTCAACCTATGTCACTCACAAAATAATAGGTAAAAATAGTAATAATAATAATAATAAAAGTGGAAAAGTCAATCCCCAAAAGGTTTTTTTTTTTTTGTTCTTTTCCTAACAAAAGAGAGAAAGAAAGAGAGAGAGATAGAGAGAGAGAGGGAAAACTTTTATGTAAAAAAAATTTTTTTTTACAATTGTATTTTATTTTGTCGGATTTAAAAAGCCAAAAAAAAAAAAAAATTTCTTAAATAAGTTTCTTTTTTTTTACTTATTATTATTATTATTCATCTTTTTCTTTCTTTCCCTCAAAGTCTTGTTTACAAACATTTGATAATCAATGATAATAAAAAATAAAAGAAAATGATAATGATAGGTGACACATTGACAAAAGGTTACGGTTTGACAAATACAAAAAAAAAAAAACAATTTCTTTTAGTTAGAAAAAACCTTTTCCCGTAAACCTTTTTCTTTTTTTTTTTTTTACTCATATGCAAACAATATTTTTGTTTGTTTGTTTGTTTGTACAATGATGATGACGTCGTAAAATTTAAAAAAAAAATATTACGTTAATTATTATTCTTATTATTACTTTTTAAATGACGATTTATATGCTCTCGAAAATTTTGTTAATCGTTAATTTACAGTTACTTCATTTCGCATGATTTTTTTTTACCGGGATTTGAAACGAGGAAGTGTTTTAAAGAGGATAAGGAGGGATAAGGTCAAAGGTCAATAACCTTTTGCAATTTTTTTTGTTATCAAAAAACAAAAAAAAACGGCATTTAACCGACCACTCATCCGAATTTTTCTTTTTTTCTGGGAATCGTTTTTAAATTTACAAAATAATAATAATAATATTTATGTCTTCTGCTAATTTTCCCTCAATCAATTCGTATATCGTTTTAACGTAAAATAATAATAATAATAATAATAATAATAATAACGAATATTTAAAAAAGGTTTTGCGACCGTGATTAAATTCGGTTTTTCTTTCTTATTTAAAAAAAAATTTAATTTTAAAAAGAGTTTGAGTGAGAGAGAAAGAGAGGGAAGGGGAAGAAGAAGAGTGAGTGAGAGAGAGAGAGAGAGATAAAATTAAAATTCGATCGTTAAAAAAAAAGTAGTAGAACCAATGAAGTTTCCCGTTCGTCGACAGTCGGTGATAGATGATATAGAAACGCCCAAATAGTAATTATCGCGTTCCTCGAGAGACTTTTAACTTGTCCTCCGGTTTCATTTCTTCTTTAATAAAACTTTTTTTTTTTTTGCTACTTCTCTTTTTTTAAATAGAGAGAGAGAGAGAGAGATAGAAGGATAGATTAAAAAAAAAAAACGTTTCGAAAAGAGAGTATTATTAGCTCACACACACACACACACACACACTTCTCTCTCTTTCTCTCTCTCATTCACGGCCACCCATCTTGATCCTTCATAATTTTTTTTAACTATCTGTTGCGTAATGACATCGCCGTCATTTAAAAAAAAAAAAAAACCTTTTTAATTACCTAAACATCTCGCCCACCTGACGACTTACCTTCACATTTTTTTTTTTTGTTCTCCATCGCATATTAATTTCCATCTACGAAGAAGAAGTCGACGACGACGATGAAGACGACGACGACAAAAAATTCAAGGTATCGAATAATATATAAAGATATTACCAGTAGCAAAAAACATAAATCATCATAATAGCCTCGAGTGGTATTATCAATAATTAAGCCTTGATTCCCGTCTTTCCTATTATTATTATTATTATTATTATTATTATTAAAAAAAACTCAACAACTTTTCTTTTAATAATATTTAAATGGAAATTTTTTTTTTACCTTTTATAACAAAAAAAAAAAATAATAATAAACAATTTTGGCGCCAACTTTTGAAACCGATACATCCGCCATGACACCAACACACAAACTAATGATTTATAAAAATGAATTTATCACGTGATATAATGTTGACAAAAAATTTAAATGTACGATATATCGATGGATCGATCGATCGATCGATTTGACGGATGTTAAATTTAAAAAATTCCCGCGTTTTTTTTTTTTTTTTAAAATAAAATTCAATAATTTTCATTTTTTTGAAACAAAAAAAAAAAAAAAAATTTATACGTATATAATTTACCGGCATTAATATTTAAGGTAAAAGAAGAAAATACCCCCTTTATAATTATTATTATTACTTTTTTTTTTTTTTCGTTTCGCCGCGTATGAAAAATATGTTTTTTTTTTTTCAATGGCGGCGTAAAAAAAAACAAGTCTTGATCGTCATGTGGTTTGTGTGTAAATTAATGACTTTTTTAAGTTAAAAAAAAAAAAAAAAATTTTTTTGTGACGTTCTCACATTAGCGGAGAGAGAGAGAAAAAAAATATATAAAAATGAATGAAATCGTAAATTACTTTTCTTCCTTTTCTAATGTAATAAAATTCGAGTTCTGAAAAAAAAAAAAAAAATCGATAAAAAAAATTACGCGCGCGTTTTTCTGTTTTACACGACGGCGTAATTTGTTTAAATAAATAAATAAAATATTTAAATCCGTGTCATAAGATAATTTTTTTTTTTTTTGGTTTTTAAATAGGAAAAAAACGCGATAAATGACAAAAATATTTTGCAAATAATAATAATAATGATGATGATTGTAATATAAACGAACGGAAAAAAGTTTAAATGACGTCATTCTTAACAAACAACCGAAGAAATTGTTTTTTATTACGGTTAGAACAAACGAACGTTTTCCATTGATTTAATTGAATTTTATTTAAAAATTTAAAGAAAAAAAAAATTCATTCATTCATTCATTTATTCATTCATCGTTCGTTGAATCGTAAATTATTATTATTATTATTATTATTTAAATTTTTTTTTAAATGGCGGAAAATGTTTTAAAAAAAAAAAAAATTTTTTTAAACAAATCGTCGCAAAACGAGGAAAAAGAAAACGTGGCGTTCTTTTTTTTCTCTCTCTCTCTCTCTTCCCTTCCCTCTTTCTCTTTCCTCTACTCCCCGATTATTTTTTCTAATTACACGAAATATTGAAAATTGATAAACGATAATAAAAGTGGAACGAATCGTGAAAAAAAAGTAATAATGATAATAATAATCAAAAATGTCGGATTTATTTCGAAATGTTATAAATTTTGCAACCGTTTTAGATTTTCTTTTCTTCCTTTCGTCTCCGAACGTTTTTTTATAAAAATCCCTGAAAACTATTATCATTATTACTATTATCATTATTATCATTATTATTAATTACGTTTCATTGTTCTTCCCTTTGTGTTTTTTTTTCATTAATTTTTATCACTTTAACGTTTTTTTTTTTTTTTTTTTCGTAACGGGGCATTAAAATTTTCCACACTTTACCGGGTTTTTTTTTTTCGTACTAATTTCTTTTTTTCTCTCCCTCTCCCTCTTTTAACTTCGTTATGTTATTGTTTCGGTTTGAATTTGAAAATTTAAACAATGAAACGAAAATGTTTTAAAAAAAAAAAAAAAGCTCATTGCACGTTGGCAATTAGTAGAAAAAAAACAATTAAGGTAAAAAAAAAAAATGCGTGTGACGCTTTCACGCAGTCATAAAAAAAAAAAAACCTTTCGAAACGATAATAATAATAATAATATGAAATGCGTCGTCGTCGTCGTCGTCGTTGTATTTACCGCCGATTTAGTTTCGATTACGGTTAATTTACCATATTCTAATTCGCACACACAACAAACAAACAAACAAACGACAAGAAAAACAATTTTCTCTTTTTTTTTTTTAATAAACAAATAAATTGATTTTTAAACAAATAAATAAATAATAATAATAAATTTTAGTCGTTGTCGTCGTCACCATCATCATCGTCACCATCGTCATCGTCGTCACCATCGTCGTTAATGTTTTTCTTACGACCGAATCAAATTCTCATATTAAACTACTAATTAAAAAAAAAAAAAATTTCTCTTTTTCTTTTCTCTCTTTCTCTCTCTCTTTCCCCTCTCTTCTATTCGAGAAATAAACAATATCTTTTATTATCATTATCATTATTATTATTATTATAAAATTTTCATTACGAAACCGTAATATTAATTTACCACCTTTAAATTATTCATGAAAGACCAACCAACTCGAATTTAAACAAAAAAAAAAAAAAAAAATTTAATTGTTGTTGTTGTTGCGTTTTGTTTTTCCTTCCAGCGAAAATAATTTACGCACACGAAAAACTTATTATTATTATTATTTAAAATTTTTTGTTGTTGTTGTTTGTGTGCAAACACGTACGTAAAATTAAAAAAAAAAAAGAAAAAGGGTACGGGTTTTTTTTAATATATATTAAGACGAGTAATAATTCACTCATAAAACGTATAATTTAAAATTATTTAATACAGAATCGGGAAATCAAGATTTTTAATACCATACTATTCTATTGTATGTAAAAATTTATCTACTGCCACGTTAAAAAAAATTTTTTTTTTTTGTATAAATTTATTTATTGATTTTTTTTTAAATGAGTTCGATTTTTCCTTTTATTAATAAAAAGAAAAAAAAATTTTTTCTAACGTGGCAGAAGACATTTTTTTTTCTTCTTAACGTAACCGTACTTGAAATCATTCGACTATGACGTAATAAATTTTTTTTTTTTTTTCCACGAGTGGTAATGAAAGGAAAAGTAATAAAAGGTTTGCAGGGGGTACGAAAAAAAAAAGAAAAAAAAGGTTTGATAAAAATTAACACACTCGAAACAGAAAAAAAAAGGTAGATTTTTTTTTATACAAACAAACAAACGATCGAATCGAACAAACGCGCAACAGTTTATAATAATAATAATAATAATAATAATAAATTAAAGGGCAAAAAAAATTTCGAATTTTTTTTTTAGATCTTTTTACTTGTTGAACTTCGACTTGATTTTTTCAACTGAGTTTGTTGTATTTTTTTTTCTCCAGTACCAACAACTCCAGCAGTAAGGTTTAAGGATAGTCTAACAAACATTCCAAAACAATCAAAACCAAAGATAAACAAAACAAACATTCCAGTAAATTTAAATTTTACGATCGAGGAAAAAAAAAGAAAAAAAAAAATTTTTTCGTTTGCTTTTCATCGAATTCTTATAAAAATTATTATTATTATTATTATGATTATTATTATTATCATCATTATTTCATTCTAACGAATTTTTATTAAATTATTAAATTCACGCGGTTCTCCAAAAAAAAAAAAAAATTTTTAATTGAAAAGTTAGAAAAAGTAGGAGTGGCAAAACCGTAGAATTAAAAAAAAAAAAAAACTGGATTTTAGTTTCCAGCAATTTGACGTCTTGAAATTTTATCAATGAATGCATACCACCTCTCAAACACACACACACGTACACACATCACACACGAAAGCATCACCACATAAAAAGAAAGAGAGAGAGAGAGAGAGTGTGTGGCAGATACACACAAACACACGCACGGTAATGAAACACCAGTCAAAGTTATAATTCTTTTTTTTTTTTTTTTTTTTTCATCCGACAGTCAAATTAATTTAAATTGAATTTTATTTAACATCCGACGGACTTTCTACTTCCTTCAGGCTTTTTTTTCTTCAACGTTCGTTTGTCTGCTCACACACGTAACAACAACAACAACAACCAAACTAATCGTTTTTCGAAACATTAATAATAATAATACTTAAATACTACAATTATTTGTCACAATTAAATTCGTGATGCCGTCAAATTTTTTTTATTTTCTCCAGCGTTTAATAAAAATTTCTTTCAATTCCAGAATGAAAAAAATTGATAAAATTTTTCGATTGATCGATCGATCGATCCATCGATATTCCGAAGTTTTATATCAACGAATCGATTTCCCCCCCCCTCAAAAAAATAATAAAAATTAAATACATTAATAATGTGAAAATTTAATAATAATAATAATAATAATAATAATAAATTTAGTTCTTTGGAATTTTTCACGTCACGATGTTATTTATTAAAGAAAAAAAAATTTTCCGGCGACATTTTCCGGGAAAACTTTTCTCCAGAAAAATCGCATTTATAAATCAATTAATTTTTTTTTAATTATATTAATTTTTAACGTTTAGCTTTTGAGAGAATTCGAAGTGAAAATAATAATAATAATAATGATAATGATAATAACGCATTTAAAAAAAAAAAAAATTTGACTACGAACCGTTCGGAGAAAAAAAAATTTTAAAAAATTTATCGATCGATTATATTAATATTTATCTCATCTATCTTGTATTAAATAATAATAATAATAATAATAATAATAATAATAATAATAATAATAATAATAATAATAATGATAATGATGATGATTAAATAAACGTACTTACCTTTATTTTTTTATTTTTTTTTTTTACTTTTTCGTCATTTAAAACGTCTTGCGTATATACATATGTACGTATTTTTTTTTTTTTCATTCGTGACGATTTCATTTGAGAGAGAAAAAGAGAGGAGAGAGAGAGAGAGAGAGAGAGGTAGGAAAAAAGGCATAATAATGATATTGAAAAAGGAAGAAAGGATTCATTTGTTAAATGGATAATACGTCGGCATATATTGTTTTTAAAAGTAAGTAATTTATATAAATGTATGTATGTATATGTATGTATGAAGAAAAAAACCAAAGGCGTGCAATTAAAAGCATGACCAACTAAAAAAAATGTTAATTTGCAAAAGTATGACGAGTCACGTTCGGTTTTTCATCTTTCTTATCAACCTATAAATAATCAAAACCCGTTCAACTTAATGAAAAAAAAAAAAAAAAAATATGGCATTGGAACAATTCATAACTCGGTAAAAGAGAAAAATATTATCGATATTTTTTTTTAAATTGCGTGTGTGCGCGTGGGTGCGTTAAGGATAGAGAGAGAGAGAGAGGTAAAAAATAAAGAAAAAAAGAAAATGTGTACGTGCGCGTGACAATTAACAACATATTGCTAACGAAAAAAAAAAAAAAAAAAAATGTTTACATTTTATTGAAAATTAAAATCACAGAAACATTCAATTATTATTATTATTATTATTATTATTATATTATTATACACAAGTTATTTATATGATTGTAAATTTTTTTACAATTATACAGTCGAAAATATTTATGGATATACAAAATAATATACAAATTTTAAAATTTTCCCACGCGTTAATATAATAAATTTACCCTAAAAAACAAACACAAAACGTCGGACTAAGATTATTATAACATTATTATTATTATTATTAATTTAATTTTTTTTTTTTTAATGTTGGCAATCATTACGAAACGATTACGTCGATAAAAAATTTTTGTTTGTACGGTTTGATTTTTTTTTTTTTTTTATTTAAAATAATTTTCCGATTTAATAAAGAAATTTTTTATTACGTTGAATAAAACGTGCGGCATATACCCTAGTTCAGGTTTACCAACGTGACGCGAATTTTATTTAATCGAAATTGAAAATTTTGAAAAAAAACAAAAAAATTCCACCTTAACTACGAGTTTGAAAAATAAAATAAAAAATAAAAAATAATTTAATTAATTAATTTTTTTTTTTTTTTGAAAAATGAACCGGAAACCGGAAGTTATTTGTCTTTATTTAAAAAAATAAAAAAAAAAGATTTATTTTATTTTTTTATTTTATTATTATTATTTTATTGCATGACGATTTTTATATTTCGATAAAATTTTTTTTTTCATAAATATAATATTATTATTATTATTATTATTGATTTTATAAAGAAAAGAATAATAATAATAATAATTTTTCGTTGTTATAATTTAAGATGGAATTAAAATGGTGGCGGTGGTGGTGGTGGTTATACTAATAATGATGATTCTTTTCACTGATAAACGAAGAAGATGGATATCAACGATTGATATCGTGACGGTTTGTTTTTTTTTTTTTTCGTTTCGTAAGGTTTGCAACAGTGAGAATTGTACACATAATATTATTGCACAATTTTTTTTTTTTTATTTTGTAAAACAGTAAACAAAAAAAATGAAAAACTTTCACGTTCAAAAAACAAAAAAAAAATTTTTTTTTCTTTTCTTTTCTTTTTGGTATAACATTATCATTTATATTTCAAAATAGTTAATAATAATAATAATAATAATAATATCGATTGCTAATTAATAGTGAGGGTTATATCACTGGTTCAAAAAAAAACGAAACAAAAAAAAATTCATAATCACTGGTATTAATCACGGTCCTTAAAAAAAAAAAGAAATTTAACTTCTAGTATTTGACGAAATATCGGGCGTCGGAGATAATTGTTTCGGGACTAGATGGTAGGGACTGAATCGATGTTGCATGTTACCAACTCCGGGAAATATAGGCCGAGATAATCTGAGGTCGGCCGATGAGGAAGAACTTGGCGACGGCGAATCCGACGAGGAACTTGAACCGGGTGGCGGAGTCAACTGCGTAGGATGAGAAGGTACCGATGAAGAATTAGCCGGAGGAAGAGGAGGACCTAATAATCCCGGTGGAAGACCCGGATGAGAATTTGGAGTCCAAGGTGATGCCGTTCCCGGTGACGGACCAGAACTGATCCATAAATGTGCCGGAAGTGGCATTGGTAATCCTCGATTTTGTACATACATTTGCATACCGCTATTGGGTGCCGAATTCATGAGGAGAGCGTGAAAATCAGCCGAAGAATATCCGCTCGTTCCCGTCGCCGATCCTCTACCCCACATTTGAAGGTGGGCTCTTGCTTTTTCCATCATGGCCGCAGAAAAAAGACTCGTGTTGTTATTTTCGGCATCGACATCAGAATATAATCGTAGTGGGGATCTCATGAAATGATCGTTCATGAACATCATGTCCATCGGATCTCTGAAACGACAACAAACACAAAACAAACTTGGCTTATGTTGTTAATAAACAAACAAACTAAAAAACATTTCATTTCACTCCTTAAAGAAAAGTCAATGATCTAGTTGAATGACGATAGTTGAAGCGCACAAAATAAGCCCACCCAGAAATTACCACGAATACCAATTGCAAACCGAATAATTTATAAT